>NC_045732.1:78516919-78550827 GCF_009834535.1 Camelus ferus | reverse complement strand
GGTATAGATAGTCTAGTAGACTTATATGTTGTATTTCTTCTGTATTTCCCAAAAATTCCAGGGCTTACTCCCGTGCTTATTAACAAATTTTCACATGAATGACCTCATTTCTCTTTTCCTTTTTATAGATCTTTCTAAACAATTCAGTATGGTCATATAGCTTCTGGGACATTACTGTAAACTGAAAATTTATAACAATATTTATGTAAATCAGACCTTTTTAAATGGATATATCAATAATAATATTTTTCGATCAGTATTACCCAGTATTTTATGTCATTTCTATATTTAAAACATAATCATCTGTCTTTACACTTGGAATTCAGGTAAATAGCACATCCTGGTTCATTTTATTTTGTGGCAGATTTGATTTTGTAAATGGCATAAGGACTACATTCCTTGGCTATCCAGATTTTATCTCTTTCTTGGTTTCTTTCCTTAGCTGCACTCTCTAAAGCTTCAGTCAGTTCAGGGCAAAACATGCTACTTGAGGCTGGATACATGTGAGTAAAATGATGGAAAGAGGAGCCAGAAGAACTGTCATTGTTGTGATTTTCCTCTTCATCCTGGTCGTGTAGCTTTTTTTTGCCCAACTTGAAATTTATACACCAGAAAACTTCTTTCATGTCCTGGACAAAGGTCACTTTGGAAGTAAAGATGCGTAATAGAAAGATAAGACCTCCAGAGATGCTGCACAGGAAATACAGGCATACTTTCTCAAGGATGCCTGTGAGGAAAAAAATAAACAAGTGATCCATAAGGATCATGGGCATTGTTTAAAGGGAAAAATATTTATTGATCTCATCTCCTTCTGGGAATACTCTATAATGGGACCAATATGAGAAATACTAAATCAAACAAAAAATAAACGACAAACCACTTCTTTAGTCTTTTGGTGGTTTTTGTATTCCTGAATGCTATAGATTGAATTGTGTCTCCCCTCCCCTCAAATTCATATGTTGAAGCACTAATCTCAATGTGATGGTATTTGGAGATGAGTCCTTTGGGAGATAATTAGGTTTACATGAGGTCATGATAAAAGGGTCCACATGATGCGATTAGTGCCCTTAGAAGAAGAGACAACATAGGCGCTCTCTCTCATTCTCTCTCTGCTTTTTAAGGATACAGTAAGAAAGCACATGTCTACAATCCAGGAAAAGAGCTCTCACCAGAAACTGACCATATCAGCACTTTTATCTGAACTTCTAGTTTCCAGAACTGTGAAAAAATAAAATTCTATTCTTTAAGCCAACTAGTCTATGGTTTGTTTTTTTTTTTTACAGCAGCCTGAGCAGACTAATATATTGAGTAAGATTGAACTGGGCTTTCATGTGTATTTGATGTTTGTAAATGTGGAAACCAAGATTGATTTAGTATTTTTTCCTAATGTATGAAGCAAAATACAGTAATTGTATATGCATTTTTTCATTCTTCAAAGTTGAAAATACAGACAAGGTGCTTACTTCACATCAGTTCCATATTAAATGCACACATCCAATGAAAAAAATTGCTAAAAAGTTAAAAACATTTTAGAAAAATGTACTGCCAAAATAAAAATAAGTCTGAACTAATAGAAAATATGATGGTTGTGGATTTTAAAATATCCCTTTCATGGATAAGAAGTATGCCCAGAGATCTTCTCGGTCCCAAACTACAGCCCACTATTTAAATACTACCTTCAAATATTACCAAAAGGGATAATATAAAAGGAAAGTTTTTATAAAGGAAAACACCAAGATTCATACATAAAGATAGACTGAAAGAGTTACTCCCAAGGAACAGAATAAAGGCCTAATCAAGGAATACTTTCCACTACCAGTCATTATGACCAAGTAGAACTGTTTGAGGTCAGGCTGGGGGAACACAAAAGGATGTACTTCTGTTATATAATCTTGTACTTACTCTTTTCATAACACGTGTATTATAGTTGCATGTTTAATACCTGTCTCTATTATTGAACTGCATGTTTTCTGAAAACAGGGACTGTTCCTTGGGCATGAGGCAGACTTTTCTTTACATATTTCATAAGGTTGTTGTGAAGAATAAAAAAACTAAATAATAGTTAATAACATAGTAAGTACTCAATAAGTAGTTACTGAATTGAATTGTATTGATTTAAGAAGATAATAATCCTTTTCCCTAGGAGGGTTATTCTAAGCTATATCAATACCTGTGCAATTGGATAAGACTTAAGTACCAAGAGTTAAGTTCAGCCTTTGTTTTCAAATTTGAGTGATTTGATTGTATTTTAACATGTAAATTTGAGTTCATATAGTAATGGAATATTTTAAATTCTATAGAAAGATTTTTGATTATCCTTTAAGAATGGTTTGCTTTATCCTTTAATGGATAACAACAACACCTTTTGGTCAGTCAAATTGCTTAGCTTCCTTCTTATATCTGTTGAATAAAAGATCTAATTTCCTTTGCAACTTTGCCATATTTTTGCTTCTAATATTTAAAAAATTACTACTATGTTTTATCTAATGAGTGCTTGCTCATTTAACAACAATGTAATCTGGTCATAAGGTTCATATTCTCATCTCTGACTATGAGTTAGTCATATTTCTAGGTCTTGATCTTGATCTCTTCCTAGAGCTGATTTTTAAAAAATCATTCTTTTAAGATTTGCCTCTCTAATATGCTCACTCTCTGATTCATTATTCACATGATAAATAAACTTATGCATGTATTAAACTAGCAAAAACGTAAAATTGTTTTTAATGATTTAGATGGAAATGTTTCTAAGGAACAGTTTGAGATTGTGGCTATATGTCATTTGTAACTTCAACCATCTATTGACATGATGCATTCTGCATTCTAGGAATTTAATCAAATAGCAAAAGATCTTTATGATTTCCATGTCATTTAAGATTACAGTGGTTGTGTAATAGGAATTTTAAAAATTAAGTGAAAACATGAAGACCTTTAAAATACACAATGAGCAGATAGTTTGGATTAACTAGAGACAGAAAATATAGCATTCTTCATAAAAGAGTTGGACAGAAGAAACAATATTTTGCATATTCTTATTTCCAAGAAACTGTCTAATATGATAACAAGTGAAAAACAAATGAACTTCTTCTACTGAAAGAGCTGTTCTAACTCTTCTGTTTAGCCACACTTGCATAGGTATTTTCAATTTCTTTGTCTTCAGGACACGTGTGGGTAAATTCTTCACGGGCATAAGCATTCTGGAGATAGCGCCAGACACCTGAGAATTCTCCTGGAATGTCAAAGTCACGGTATTTCTTTGCAGCAACCTAGGGTTTGGGGGGAAAAAAGAAGAAAAAGCAGTTGGTAGTAAGAGGCATCAGTAATATACCTAGTGTATAAAAACATATCTCAAGAGTCAAGATCATCAAGGACATGTTATCTGCACAAAAAGTACTAAAAAATAAATTTAAAGAATCTTGGATTTACTACTTTAATATTTTGTCTACAAATGTAGACGAAACTCTATGCTTTTAATCATATTTATATTTATGCTGTATTTAATTATGAATGTGTATAGAAGAAGGAAGCACAGGAAAAAGCACATATGTCTCCCCAGGACTAAAAGTTTGTTTAGGATCCTGACAGTGTCTTATTTTTTATGTATTCTCTGTGTCTGGCATAGCACCTGAGATAGAATAAGTTCTGTTCAGTACAAATTTGTTAAATTAATGTTTATATCATAATAATAATATTAATAGCCCACATTATTGTCACTTGTTATGATCCAGACACTGTTCTAAGTATTTCACATACCTTAATTTATTTAATTTTCTCAACTATTCCATGAAATGGGTAATATTACCCTTGTTCTATAGACAAGGCAGTAGAAAACACTTTAGGAAAAAAGAAACAGGCAGTTTTTATGTTTCCCAGAGGAGATAATTCTGGACTTTTCCTCTGAGGAGAAAAAGGAGACATACACTATGCATAATGATGATGACGAAGTCATCATATAAAAACCTCACACTGAATGGTTACTGTGCTTCCTGCTGGCAACTCCCAAATTGCTCCCAATCATTCAGCCTGCCCTATAAAGACTTACTTTAATAATGTTCAGTTTTGGTAACAAACTGCAGTCAGCCAGTGTCAGCTGATCCCCATCCAAGAACAATCTTCTGGAAACTGTGAGTTCCTCAGCACTGTCTGGATCAATTTCATCCAGAAGTGGGGTGTTTAAGTAGTCATCCAGACGCTTAAATTCTCTAAGCAGAGATTTTTCAAAATCTGAGGCAATGAAGTCATAGGGTTACTTATAAATGTATTGTCTTCATGACTAAATACATTCTCAAAATGTTTTTCATATACTTAGATATCTCTATCTATACACACTGTTTACACTGGCTCTTCAAAATATATATAGTTAACTAGAATGCTTGACTACCACCTAATAAGACAGAATCAGATGTTTAATCAAATAGCGAGTGGAAATATTTTTGGACTTTTATTGAGGAGTTACATTGGGAGGAGTCAAAGAAAGAAAGAAAGAAAAGTAATATATATTATTACTTAACATAGAAGAGTCAGAAAGTGGAATCAGAAAATAATAGCTCTCATGACTCAGAGAATAGTAAACCTATTCAAGAATGCTTGTGGGAGATGGTAGGTGCTATGGTTTCAGAAACCTTAGAGGTACACAGGACTGGGAAAGTTGCAGGGGTTAAGAAATACAATCCTGCAGTTATTTCACATCTGGCATGTCAATGTTCTAATTGTGCAAGGTTGGTAATTGCTATATTGAATCTTAGGTTCTAAAGGCAATAAAACTTCATACAAAGGAATTTCAGAAGAGAGAACATTTCTCCAAAGAAGACATACAGATAGCCAACATGCACATGAAAAGATGCTCAACATCACTAATTATTAGAGAAATGCAAATCAAAACTACAATGAGGTATCACGTCACACCAGTCAGAATGGCCATCATTCAAAAGTCCACAGATGACAAATGCTGGAGAGGCTGTGGAGAAAAGGGAGCCCTCCTACACTGCTGGTGGGAATGCAGTTTGGTGCAGCCACTATGGAGAACAGTATAGAGGTTCCTTAAAAAACTAACAATAGAGTTACCATATGATCCAGCAATGCCACTCCTGGGCATATATCCATAAAAGATGAAAAATCTAATTCAAAAAGATACATGCACCCCAATGTTCACAGCAGAACTATTTACAATAGCCAAGACATGTAAGCAACCTAAATGTCCATCAACAGATGACTAGATAAAGAAGATGTGGTATGTATATACAATGGAATAAAAAAAGTATAAAATAATGTCATTTGCAGCAACATGGATAGACCTAGAGATTATCATAATAAGTGAAGTATGTCAGGCAAAGACAATAATCATATAATATCACTTATATGTGGAATCTTTAAAAAATGATACAAATGAACTTATTTATAAAACAGAAACAGACTCACAGACATAGAAAACTATCTTATGGTTCCCAAAGGGGAAAGGGGGTGGGGGGTGGAGGGATAAATTAGGAGTTTGGGATTAACAGATAAACACTGCTGCATATAAAATACAACAAGTTTCTACTCTATAGCACAGGGAACTATATTTAATACGTTGTAATAACCTATAATGGAAAATAATCTGAAAAAGATTATATATATAATTAAAAAGATTATATATAGATGAATCACTTTGCTATTCACCTGAAACTAACACAAAATTGTAAATAAAATATATTTCAAATAAAAAAAGATTGGAGAAAAATTGAAAAAATGATATCTTACTCTTATTTGCCTCCTTTTGTGTATTCTTAATGTATGCAGAAAACTTGGCAAAGAGATTACAGCCCACATCAAAGGACTCCTTGTTCTTGGGACTCAGGTGAGGATACCTTAAAAAGAAACATCACTGCACTATCATTCACACATAATAAGACAGAGACCAGGTGTCCTAGCTTGCATTCTACTGAGACTGGAGATTTTGGAAAACTGTGCTGGAAATTGAAGGTCCTGAGAAATCTCTCAT
Organism: Camelus ferus; assembly: GCF_009834535.1. Taxonomy (NCBI): domain Eukaryota; kingdom Metazoa; phylum Chordata; class Mammalia; order Artiodactyla; family Camelidae; genus Camelus; species Camelus ferus. The sequence goes on along the minus strand of NC_045732.1, from coordinate 78,544,850 downwards.
TGGAAGTATGTCTTTTCCGCAATCTGAGAATACTTTAGTTTCTAAATTTCACCAGGAAATCAGGTATCTGGAATTCAAAACTCATTTACCTATAGAAACAATGTTTCAAACAGCAGTTAGGTCCCCATATTTGCTCCTAAAAGCCTACTTGGTGGAAGATATGGTGGTAATACATTTTCAAAGATAAATAGTATGAAAACACATGGCTCCAAATTAAAAAACACATAAAAAATAAAGAGGATGAAGAAGATGGGGGAAAGTAGCCCAGATATCAGCCTCTTAGGTAATACAAAGTTAATTTAGCATGATAAAATAAAATAATGTAATAATGTAATTCACCACATTAACAACTTACATAAGGAAAACTGTATGACCATGAATAGATGCCCAGAAAGTATTCAATGAAAATCAATTCCTATTCATAGAACCCCCATTAGTAACTGGAAATGGTTCAACCAGACACTTAGCCATCTTCCTTGGTTCCTCTTTCTCTCTATATCCACATTTGATCCATAGGCAACTCCAGCCAGTCTACCTTTCAACATGTACCCAGAATCTGTCTATTGTTCACCCTCTCCATTGCTCCCTGCCCGGTACAAAGCCTATATTACTGCAGCAGCTTTTGATTAGTCTCCCACTGTCAACCTTATTCCTCACACTCCCTGTCTATTATCCACCTGCTGTCAGAACAATCATGTAAAATGTAAGTATATTATGTCTCTCCCTTACTCATTACCTTGGAATGTTCCCATCTCATTCAGACTCAGAACTCAAGTCCTCACAGTGGTCTGTCTACAAGGGCCAATATGATCTGACCCCACCTTACCTGTCTCATCACCTCTTCCTACTCTCTTCCTTACTTTGCTTCACACTGACCTCCTTGTTGTTCTTCAAATAGACCTGACAAGCTGCCACCCCAGGGCCTTTTCACTTGGTCTGCCCTTAAATAGAGTGCTTTTCCTGATATATGCACATGGCCTGCTCCCCTTCTTTTTTCAGGTCTTTTTATCTGTTATCTTCTCCTAAGTAAGGGCTTTCTCTGACCACCTTGCCTGACATTGCAACCTCTACCCTGTCCCTAACACCCACTACTTCCCTCCCTTGACTTAGTTTTTCTTAGTATTTGTCATCATCTAAAATAGTTTATATTTTGCTTTTAAATCTTGCTTATTTACTGTCCTCCCTAACTAAAATGTAAGCTCTGCTAGAACAGAAAGTTTTTTCCCATTTTTTATTCACTGATGTGTCTCAAGTGTCTAGAATAGTACCTGACACTTAGTAAATATTTGTCAAATGATTAAATTTATTAATTTCCTTAACTTGATAAAAAGTATCAATCAAACATTTTCAGCAAGCATCATTTTAAAAGATGAAATGTTAGAGCTATTTCCTTTAAAACCACTAAAGGATGAGGATAATCATGATCCCTACTGCTCTTTAACATTGTGCTGAATGTACTAACCAGTAAGACAAGTAAAAACACCATTTAAAACAGTGAGTCTACATTTTTTACATTATATTTAGTAACAAAACAGGAATGCCTACAATTACTATTATAGTTGACATTGTTTTTGAGATTTTACCAAGTGGAAAAAGACAATAACATAAAGCAATCAGTATTATTGGAAGAGAAGCAACAATGTAATTATATACCTAGAAAAACCAAGAAACTATAGGAAAAATTTCTAGAATTAATGAGCTATTTTTGATAAGGTGGCTAAATACAAGTCAAACATTTTAGAAATAACTTTTATATGCTAGCAATAACCAGAAATAAATGGATATTAGCAGCATATTAAATTTACAATAGTAACAAAAGTATAAAATATTTAGCAATAATTTAATACAAAGTGTATAGAACAAATAAAAAAGCAGAACAAAATAAAATATCATGAAAGAACATAAGACAGGCACTTAGGTTGATAACCTAAGCATCTGTCAGCAAAAGGCTGGATAAAGAAGATGTGGTTTTATACACACACATACACTGGAATATTACTCAGCCATGAGAAAGAAGGAAATCCTGCTATTTGAGCCAACATGAATGGATCTTAAGAGCATTATGTTAAGTGAGACGGGCTGCACAGAGAAAGACAAACATTGTATCACATCACTTACATGTGGAATCATTAAAAGCCAAACTCATAAAAACTGAGATTAGAATCATGGTCACAAGAGGCTGTGGACTGGAGAAATTGGGGAGATGTTATTTAAGAGTAAAAACTTGTAACTGGCGGATAAGTAAGCCCAGGAAATCTAATCCACAGTGTTGTGATTAGAGTCAACCATACTCTATTATAAATTTCAAAGTTTCTAATACATTAGATCTTCACTGTTATCACCACAAAAAGAAATATTAATTATTTTATGGGATAAAGGTGTTAGCTGATGCTATGGGGGTAATCATATTGCAATACATAAATGTATCAAATCAACATGTTGTATACCTTAAACCTAAATAAACAATGTTATATGACAATCATATCTCAATTTAAAAAAAAAAAAGAACATAAGATGATACCCAAACAAATATACAAATCAAGTCCTCTGATGGGATGAATTCACGTCATAAAAATGAAATTTGTTCAAATAGTAATACAAATTAAATGCAATTTCAATTAAAAGCCCAATTTTTAAAAACTGAGATAAAATTCACATAATATAACGCTTACCATTTAAACTATTTTTAAATGTATGATTCATTGTTTTTTAGTACAGCCACAGCATTGTGCAATCACCACCCCTATCTATTTTCAGAACATTTTCATCACACAAAAAGGAAACTGTGCTCACATTAAGCAGTTTCTCCCCATTTACTCCTCTTCCCATCCCCTGGAACCACTAATCTTTCTGTCTCTATGGGCTTGTTTATTTGGGGCACTTTATATAAATGGAATCATACAATGTGTGGTCATTTGTGTTTGGCTTCTTTTACTTAGTATAATGTCTCAAGGTTCATTTTTTTTGGTATGTATCAGGACTTCATTCCTTTTTGTTGATGAATAATATTTCATTATATGCATATACCACATTTTGTTTATCCAATAATCAAATGGATATTTGTGTTGTTTTTACCTTTTAGCTAGTATGAATGCTTTTGCTATGAAAAGCTGCATACATGTTTTTGTTTCAGTACCTATTAGAAATAATAAATGAATGCAGTAAAGTTGCAGGATACATGATGAATCTGCAGTAATCTATGGTTTACCTATACTCTAATAATAAACTATTAGAAAGAGAAATTAATGAAACAATCCCATTTACAATCATATCAAAAAGAATAAAATACCTTGGAATAAACTTAACCAAGGAGGTGAAAAGCCTATTCTCTAAAAACTATAAAATATTGATTAGGGAATTTGAAAATGGTATAAAGAAATGGAAAGATATCTTGTAATCTTGAACTAGGAGAATTAATAATGTTAAAATTTCCACACTGCCCAAAGCAATCTACAGATTTAGTGCAAACCCTATCAAAATACCCATGACATTTTTCACAAAACTAGAACAAATAATCCTAAAATGCATATGGAATTATAAAAGACTCTGAAATGTCAAAATAATCTTGAGAGAAAAAGAACAAACCTGGAGGTATCACATACTCTGACTTCAGACTATACTACAAAGCTACTGGCATCAAAACAGCATAATACTGGCACAAAAGCAGACACATAAATCAATGGAACAGAATAGAGAGTCAAGAAATAAACCAATGCACTTACAGTCAATTAATATATGACAAACGAGGCAAGACTATACAATGGAGAAAAGACCGTGTCTTTAATAAGTAGTGCTGGGAAAAGTGGACAGCTACATGTAAAACAATGAGATTATAAAACTTTCTCACACCATATGCAAACAATTAACTCAAAGTGGATTAAAGACCTAAATGTAAGACCTAAAACCATAAAACTCCTAGAAAAGAACATAGGCAGAACCCTTTGACCTAAATCATAGCAATTTGTTTCTTTTGCATCTGTCTCCTAAGGTAAAAGATATAAAAGCAAAAAACAAAAACAAAAACAAATGGGACCTAGTTGAACTTAAAAGATAATGCGCAGAAAAGGAAACCATTGGCAAAACGAAAAGACAGCCTATTGGATGTAAGGAAATATTTGCAAATGATATGACAATAAGGGTTAATATCCAAAGTTTATAAACATTTCAGAAAGCTCTATATCAAAAAGAAAAAAGCAACCCAATTGAAAAATGGGCATTGTGGTTTTGATTTGCATTTTGCTAATAGCTGATGACATTAAGCATTTTACATGTACTTATTAGCCATTTTTATATATTCTCTGAGAAATGTCTACTCAAATCCTTTGTCCATTTTTAAATTAAGTGTCTTTCTGATGTTGAATTGTAAGAGTACTTTAAATATTTTGGATACTAGTCACATACAAAGGAACCCCCATGATGTTATCAGCTTATTTTTCTTCAGAAAATTTGCAGACCAGGAGGAAATGGCATGATATATTTTAAGTGCTGAAAGGGAAAAACCTACAACTTAGGATACTCTGCCCAGCAAAGTTATCAATTAGAAAGAGAGATAAAAACTTCTCAGACAAGCAAAAATGAAAAGAGCTCATCAGTATTAAACCAACCCTAAAAAAGTGTTAAAGGGTCTTCTCTAAAGGGAAAAGACTCTTTGTTTTTCTCTTTAGAATTCTTTCTTTGTCATTAACTTTTGCCATTTTAACTATGATATGCCTTTGTATGGGTCTCTTTGAGTTTATCTATTTGGGACTCTCTGTGCTTCCTGTGCCTGGAAATGTTTCCTTCTTCAGCTTTGGGAAGTTTTTAGACATAATTTAATCAAATACCTTTTGTACCCCTTTCTCTCTCTTTTCTCCTTTGGAGATCCCTATAATGTAAATGTTAGTTCTCTTGATGTTGCCTCAGAGGTCCATTAAACTTTTCTCATTTTTTAAAATTTGTTTTTCCTTGTGCTGTTCTGATTGGGTGATTTTCATTATTCTATCATCCATATCATCTAATTTATCTATTTTTTCTTTTGTTGCATGTGCTTTTGGTGTCATTTTTAAGAATCCATTGCCAAATACAAGCTCCTGAAGATTTACCTGTATATTTTCTTCCAAAAGTTTTATAGTTTTAGCCCATACATTAGGTCTTTGATGTACTTTGAGTTAATTTTTCTATATGGTGTGAGATAAAGGTCTAACTTTATTCTTCGGCATGTGAATGTGAATATCTAATTGTCCCAGGAACATTTGTTGGAGACACTATTCTTTCACCATTGAATGTTTTTTGGCACTCTTTAAAATTGATTGACCATAGATTTATGGGTTTATTTATGTACTTTCATTTCTATTCCAATGATCTTTAAGTCTATTATTATGCAAGTACTGCAATGTTTTGATTACTGTAGCTTTGTAGTAAATTTTGAGACTCAGGAAGTGTGAGTCCTCTCATTTTGTTTGTCCTTATCAAGACTATTTTAGCTATTTGTGGTCTCTTGCAATTCCATATGAATTTGAGGATTGGCCTTTTCATCTCTGTAAAAATACCATTGGGATTTTGGTTGGTACTGCATTGAATTAGTAGATCCCTTTGGGGAATTTTTCTATATGAATAATATGAAGTCTCCACACCCATGCATATGGAATGTTTGTATGGGTTAAACTGTGTCTCCCCAAAAACATATGTTGAAGTCATAAACTCCAATACTTCATTATGTAACTTTATTTTGAAATAGCATTGTTACTGAAATAGTTAGGATGAGGCCATAATGGAGTAAGGTGGGCCCATTAAACCAATATGACTTGTATCCTTAAAAAAGAACACCTTGTGAAGATACAGACACATAGGGAGAATGCCCTGTGAAGATGGAGGATTGGACCTATGTATCTACAATACAATGATTGCTGGAAAATCACAAGAATCTAGGTAGAAGCAAAGAAGGATACTTCTCTTATACGTTTCTGAGAGTATGGCCCTGCTGATACCTTGACTTTAGACTTCTTGCTTCCAGAACTGCAAGACAAATTTCTGTTGTTCTAAGCCACTCCTTTTGTGGCACTTTGTTATGGCAGCCCTCAGAAACTAATAAATATCTTTCCATTTAGTTAGATCTTTAAATTATTCCAGCAATGGTTTGTAGTTTTCTGTGTACAAGTTTTTATCCTCTTTGGTTAAATTTATTTCTAAGCATTTTATTATTTATGATGTCACTGTCAAATTCACCTATTAATCAGGGAAATGCATACTAAGGTATCAATGAGGTATCACTATACCCATCAGGTTGCCACAAGTTTTAAAAGAAAGATAGCACATAGTATTACAGATATGTGGGGAAAGAGTACCTTCATACACTGATGGGTAAAGCAGTAAAAAATTGTAAAGCTATATACCATTTTAATTTTGCTGCTGGGAGCATATCCCACAGGAATAAAAACACCAGTACATAAAGACATATGAGCAAGCATGTTATTAAAACACTGGGGGTGAGGATATAGCTCAAGTGGTAGAGTGCATGCTTAGCATGCATGAGGTCCTGGGTTCAATCCCCAGTACCTCTTCTAAAAATAAACAAACTTAATTACCTCCTCCCACTGCAAAAATAAAATAATAAATAATACAATAAAAAATCACTGCTTGTAGTGATTCTAAAAATGTAAGAAAGGGGAATGTTTATCAGTAGAAGAATAGTTTGGCAACTTGTAGCACATCTGTGACACGGACTATTATGGAGCCATTAAAATAATAAGTTAAATCTGTACCAGTATACCTGAAGAAATGAGATAAGCAAGATGCAATTTATTTATGAAGTACATTATGCTTACTATTATTATGCTCATATGAACATAGAAAAAGATATGGAAAGATACACAATGATTTTTTCACTAGTTACTTTTGGGTGCAAGAAAAGGTTGGGGACCAGATAGTAAAGGAAGGTGGATGAGGGGAAAAGAACAAAGTAAGACTTGATACTTATTGGACAAACTTGGAACAGGTGCTTAAAATCTAAGAAACCGTCAATAACAGATGAAAGAGATCTAGAATAGGCACACAGGAAAGAATCTAAAATAGTATCCCTAGTTTCTTAGGTAGGAAGAATTATGGACCAATAGAACTTGTGTGTATGTGTATATGTATATATATATACACCATACACATACACACATATATATGTGTATGTGTGTGTGTGTATGACAGACTATTTTTAGTGCAGTTTTAAGTTTACGGCCAGACTGCTGACCAATTAAAACTGTGAGATAATAAATCAGTGACATTTTAAGAGTGAATTTGTTGCACAGCAATAAAAAATGAATGCAGCAAGCTTATTGTTTCCAGACACTATCATTTTGGGGCAGAGATATACAGCTGTCATTCAAGTATAGACAGTGCAGTTATGGCCTCTGGCTAACTGTGAGAACTGTTTCCTGGCCCCTACCTCTTGTGTTGGGTATATTCTATCTTCATGCCATCAGTGATATAAGACTAGTCGTGACCAGTCCTTATGAACTATACAATGTTATTACCCCATGCCCTCACTCCAATTCCACCATGGGTTTCTTCTCTATTTCTATACTACAGAGAATTTACTTTCTTATTTTAAATATGCTACACATTTAAAAATAATTTAAAATGTTACATCGATTGTCTTTGTGCATTTGAAGTTGAAGGGGGAAGTTTATACATAATAGACTATATTTCTCAAACTGAAGAGCTAAAAGGTCAGACTGGATTAAAGGCTACTTCTAAATTGTAGATCTTCTGAGGGCTCTACAATAAAATAAATCTGATTTCTATCAGTATAATGCCCCCAAACATGATTATGGATCAGATAATGTCGCTGAGATTAAATGTAGCCTAAATTTACCCATCTTTCCCAGGTTTCCAAGTCTATCCTTTGCCCTTTCCTAATATACTACTTGCATCTCATAAAGTTTTAACAGCTTTACATATATTAAATAAATAATTCTGTAGTAAAGTTTTCTAATCATATATGGAGTGATCAAATGGGATCTTAGCAAATTTTTCTAGAAAGATAGCAAAAGAGAAGTCTGACATTGAAAAAGAGTTAGATGTTTAGAAGTAAGAATACTCAATCTGAAGTAAATAAGTCAATATAATAGATTATTTCATGAACAATAATATCCTGTAAAATGCTGTACCTTGGAGGAGCCAGTGTCTGTTCTAGAAACTCCTCAATTTTAATGAAGTCTGTTTTCAACTCCTTGTTATACACCAGGAAGGGAGGATTGGTACCTGGGGCTAAGTCCTTCAGCTCTTCAGGTTTTCTATGATTATTGAAAATAAGCAGAGTTAGGCCACTAGATAAACTACACATTATACAAACACCAACATTGTATTGTTATCTACTGATTTTAATCCCCAGAATGAAACATGTCCTGATTTTTCTTACCTGGTCATGTCAACAGTAGTCACATTGAATTTAACTCCTTTAAGCCAGAGGATCATAAAAAGGCGTTGGCAAAAGGGACAGCTTCCAATACTCTCCCCGTCACTTCCAGCCTATTAAGATAAAGAAAAGCCTCATTCATTCATTCGCTCAACATGTATTGAGTGCCTTACCAGGAAATGATAGTGCTTAATCTCATGAATTCTACCATCTGTGGGCAGAGAGAGATAGTGAATCCAGTAATCTCATTGTATGTACAATTACAAGTGTGATGAATATATAACAATAAATAATACATTTTATATATTGCCAGAATGTATATAACCATTTCCTATTGAACCATTTTAGATATTCCAAAATTTTTGCTATCCGAAGTACTTTAGCAACAAATATTTCTGAGCATATAACTTGTTCCATTTTTGAGATTGTATGTTTAGAGCTAATCTTTAAAATGAGAATGCTGAGTAAAGAGTATGTGCATTTTCCATTTTGGTAGATCTTGCAAAATTTCCTTCTTCAAAGGTATTTCCCATATGTTCCTTGGCCATTTGATTTCCTTATTCTGTGAATTGTTTGTTGATGACAACTTTACATTTTTTTTATTAAGGTGATGACTTTTTCCTTATTACTTTGGAAAAAATTGCTTTTATACTAAAGATGCTAACTCTTCGTGATACATGTTATATGCAATTTTAAAAATATGTCTTGCATAAAATTTTAATTTTACATAAAATCTTACATTGTTTTCCTTTATGCAATCTGGTTTTTCTGATCTGCTTATATGGCCATTAAATACATCATGATTGCAAAGAAAAAATTACTTTCCTGTTTTGTTTTACTATAAAGATATTTTCTCATGTTTTCCTCTAGTACATTTATGACTTAATTTTTACATTTGTTTCATCTATTTGGCATTTATTTTGGCATAAGAAGTGCACTAGGACTCCAGGTTTATTATTTTTTTTTTATAAATAGTTGTCAACATCCTTCATTTAAAAATTCATCTTTCCCGCACTGATTGACAACAATACACTTTTCTGCTTTAAAATTTTATACATATTTACATTTATCTATGGGTCTTATATTCATTTATTCATTCACTCTCCCAATAAATATTTACTGAAAAATAATTGTGTTTAACATAAACCAGACATAATTATATATGTACATAGACATATATATAATTATACATTGTATAATGTACATATGTATATAATACCCCCAAATTTAACTTTCAGGTTTTTTTAAACTTTGTTTTAAACTGAGATAAATTCTTTGAAGGAAGAACATGCATGAAAAATGAAAAATGTCTTGTATCCAAAATATATAAAAATATGAATAAAGAACTCTTACAATTCAATAAAAACTACCCAACTTAAAATGGGCAATAAATTTAAATACTTTACAAAAAATATACAGATGGTAAGTAAGGACATGCAAAAATGCTCAACATCATTAGGGAATGTCAAATTAAAATCACAATGGGATACAACTACACATAAATTAGAATAATGGAAATTAAAAATAGTGACCATACCAAGTATTGGCAGGAATGTAGATCAACTGGAACTGATATACTCTTGTTGGGAGTGTAAAATGGTACACCTGTTTTATAAAGAGTTTTTCAAAGTTAAAAATGTACCTACTATATGACCCAGCAATTCTAATCCTAGATTCTTACCCAAGAGAAATGAAAGCATATAGGCATAGAAAGACTTGTACATGAATGTTCATAGCAACTTTATTCATAATAGCCCCAAACTGGAAACAACATAAATGTCCTTCAGTGGGTGAATGAATAAACAAATATGGTACCACTCATGCAGCTGAAGACTTCAGCAATAAAAAAGGAATGAACTATTGCTGCATATAGCAATACGGGCAAATCTCATAATAATTATACTGAGTGACAGAACCCAGACCACCGCCTTCCCCCAAATAAAGAGTACATACTGTATGATTCAATATAGAAAATTTTAGAAAATACAAACCAATATCTCCTTAAAGAAAGCAGATCAGTGCTCATCTGGCAAGGGGGTATGGGGTAGGGTTGGGAAGATTGACAGCATAGAGATACAAGGGGACTTTCTGAGATGATGGAAATATTCTATATTTTGATTGGGGTAGTGGTTATGTGTATACATTTGTGAAAAGCCATTTGATTGTGCACTTAAAATAAGTCCATACTATTTTATGTAAATTATACCTCAATAAAATGTATTACAATGGAAAAGTACAAAAAGAAGAACAGAAAAACCTCAAATAAATGATATTATGCAGAGGCTGCAGATACTGCAATGAGAAAGGAAAGGGTATAACCATGGAAGGGGGTGATAATAAAGTCAAGGATTAGGACGTCTAAAGAAAATATAGGTCAGTGTGTGGAGTAAAAAAACGGGGAAGAAATTCAGTTTGGGATATGTCGAGGTTGAAGTGTCTAAAACATGAATCTCCCATGAAGACAATACATCATATATTGAAGTGTTAACCCCCAATGTGATTGTATTTGGAGGTGAAGTCTTTGGGAAATAATAGGTTTAGATGTGGTTATGAAGGTATAATGGCTTTATAAGGAGAGACCAGGGAGCTTCATTCCTCTTTCTCTCCCCTCACCGTGCATGCAAGGACACAGCAAGAAGGCACCTATCTATAATAAGCCAGGAAGAGAGTCCTCACCAGAAACTGATCATGCTAACACCTTGATCTTGGACATAATTCTTATTTTTGGCAAATTTTCCTTTTCCTGGCAGTGAGTGTGACAGAGGAAATGTTTGTTGTTGCTCTTTTGTGGTGTCAGGGAGTGAAGAGATATGGGAAAAGGCAACAAAACTTGGCAGCTGAACTTCTTTGTAACAGAGGTCAGACTAAGTATCCAATCATAACTGGGCTTAGTGAGTGGAAACTTGATTGGGGTGGGAGGCAGGAAGAAGAATGAAGTCTGACAATAGATACAGCAGGAAGGGTGGATCGCCTTTGGCAAAAGGAAAGTCAAAACAGTAAGGTGTGGGGGAAATGCAGTACAATTTTACAGGAAAACTGAACTTTTTTCTGTTTATAATAAGTGCCATCATGCACAAGTTTAGGATGTAAATTTCCTAGCCTGACTGATGAATTACCTACTTAAGTATCTTTTGTTGGCAAAGACAGAATGTGGTCGTTCACCAAAACATTCACAGGGAACTATGTTCAATATCTTGTAGTAACTTATGGTGAAAACTTTTTCCCTTTGTGTTTGTGATCTAAGTTTATAAACATGAAAAATAATAATGGCCATAATATCTGACACATGTTGAGTGTTTACTATGTTAACAACTACTGTGTCTTATATATTTATTTTATTTAATCTTCACAATGAAGATGATCCTGTGAAGTAGGTTCTTGTTTCACAGAGGAAGAAATTGAGGCTCAGAGAAGCTGATTTGCTAAAGTACATTCAGCTACACAAGAGTTGATGACATATATACTCTTCTCATGTAGCTAACCCAGGACTGTCTACTCCAGAATCCACACTCAAGCACTGCTTTCTCCCATCTAATAGTTTTTTTCAAAATTTTTATCGAAGTATAGTCAGTTCACAATGTTGTGTCAATTTCTGGTGCACAGCACAATGCTTCAGTCATACATGAACATACATATATTCATTTTCATATTCTTTTTCACCATAAGTTACCACAAGATATTGAATATAGTTCATTGTGATATACAGTATGAACTAGTTGTTTATTTGTTTTATGTAGTTAGTGTCTGCAAATCTCAAACTCCCAATTTATCCCTTCCAATCCCTTCCCCACTGGTAACCACAAGTTTGTTTTCTATGTCTGAGAGTCTGTTTCTGTTTTGTAAATAAGTTCATTTGTCTTTTTTTCTTTAGATTACACGTATAAGTGATCTCATGTGGTATTTTTCTTTCTCTTTCTGGCTAAATTCACTTAGAATGACATTCTCCAGGGACATCCATGTTGCTGAAAATGGCATTATGTTGTTTTTATGGCTGAATAGTATTCCATTGCATAAATATACGATTTCTTTATCCAGTCATCTGTCATTGGACACTTAGGTTGTTTCCATGTCTTGGCTATTGAAATAGTGCTGCTATGAACATTGGGGTGCATAAATCTTTTTGAATTAAGGTTCCCTCTGGATATATGCCCAGAAGTGGGATTGCTGGATCATATGGTAAGTCTTTTGAGGAATCTCCATACTGTTTTCCACAGTGGCTGCACCAAACTGCATTCCCACCAGCAGTGTAGGAGGGTTCCCTTTTCTCCACAGCCTCTCCAGCCTTTGTCATTTGTGGACTTTTGAATGATGGCCATTCTGACTGGTGTGAGGTGATACCTCATTGTAGTTTTGATTTGCATTTCTCTGATAATTAGCAATATTGAGCATTTTTTCATGTACCTATTGGCCATTTGTATGTCTTCATTGGAGAATTGCTTGTTTAGGTCTTCTGCCCATTTTTGGATTGGGCTGTTTGCTTTTTTCTTACCATCTAATAGTTTTGTTGGATTTTTAAAATTAAGCAGTCTTTATGATAGTGTTTATGATAGTTATAAGAGAATTTGAAAATAGTCTGAACATTCAGAGAAAAGTAACATTTCTTTCTTGTTTTCCACATAGATAATTTTTTTTTCAAAACATTTATCAAGACTAAAATATTACATTCAGGATTTTGGTCCAAATATTAGGGTCTATAACATTACCTACAAATCTACTAAAACTTAATTTTAGGCTGGTGGAGAATAGAAAAACTCCATTTATCAATGAACAACAAACCAATAAGGTAAATTCTGCATTTGGAGAAAATAAAACGTGTTAGAAATTCCTTTGTTTTTAGTTCCTGGATATAAATCTTGTGCAAATCATTCAGAGCTGAAAGGCAATTTTTTCACTGACTACATGGAACACATAGGGCTATGTGATAGAAATTCTTAATTGTGACAGGAAAGTACTTACTTTCTTGTAGGGATCCCTTTAGTGGTAATGGGGAAGTTGCGGTAGAGTTTTTAAGCGCCATAGTCAGAAGTAGTTGGGGAAATTACATACTTATTTAATCTTTAGAAAGATACCAAATTATCTATAAGTGAGATATGATTGGTAAAGAGTAGTGCTTTTTAAACTTACTCATTAATATTTTTCACCCTTCTCAATCCCCATTCCCTCTCCCAGTATCTTCCATGAAACTTCCAGGGATCTTCGGAATACATATTAAAGCAAAGCAAAACAAAAACCTGAACCAAATTATACTCAAGTATCTTCCAGAAAATCTGTAACTTGTATTAATGTCATTAGATAAGCTTACTTCTAAAGGAGTTTATCTGATGAAATTCTGGGAACTTTTACTAGAAAGTGTGCCAAATTGAAACCAATTGAATAAGATTAGGCACAACTATTATAAAAGACTAGAATCTTAACCCAGCCATTCACTAGCTATGTGACCTGAGACAAAGTTACCTAGCTACTCTTTTCTTTAGTTTCTGTATCCATAAAATAGAGTTAATCATAAACCACTTAGCACAGTACCTGCCATATAGTAAATACTCAATAAGTGATTAGTTATTTTAATCTGAAAGTTATTACTTAATTCAACATTTGCTTATCCAGTGTGTGATTTGCTAATGTCTCCTGTCTAGATTACTACCCAAACATGGGAAGTCTATGAGGATAAACACACAACTGGCTAGAGGAGTTTGCTTGGATTGAACGAAAAAGCTTAGACAAAAGAAACACTTCAGTTATCCTATGAAGAAACATATTACCTCTGGTTTGGAATTGGTAGATGTAAAAAGCCAGTTAAGATATTAAAGCCTATTTACATTGTATCTGAGCAGTCACATGTTTTATTAGAGTCCAGAGATAAGAGAAGTAGCTCTTATACCCCATAGTCCAGAAAACACTTAGTTGGAGTATTTTGCTATGCAAGAATTTGAGTTTCTCTCCTGTAATTTTGAAAAGGCAGGTTAATTGTGTCCTTGGTGTATATATGTGACTAGTTGCTAAATATTTTTAAATGATTATAAAAATATTACTTTGGCCAACAGGTGTTAAACCTAGTATTTGGTAAGCACACCTTATTTTATGTCTTTCTAAGCCATAAAGAGGCAATGTAGTTTTAGAGGTAAGTTACATCATTTTATTGCCTTAACTTACTTATCTAGAAATAATGAGGACAATATTACTACAATGAGGAGCACTACTATCACCACTACTCCTGATGATACTACTATACTATTATTAACCTATCTCCTAAGTTGTTGTCAGGACTAAATGAGATAATATATGTAAAATGTTTAGAAAAAGGTTAGGCATGATATAAGAGTTTGTAATTATTATTATCACCATCCTGAATACTTCTAATAGTCAATGAGAATATGAGAAAAATACTTAATACAGGCAAAGATTAAGGAAACTAGGTAATTTCTACTTGGAATAACCCATACAGAATTATTTCCTTTTCTTGATGGGCTAATTTAGAAACACATGTTCCTTTTTTCTGCTTTAGGGGTTTTCCAAAGGGCTTTTCTGAAAAATTAACACATTAAAACAAAAAACAACCAAGACAAAATGCCTCCTCCACACATACAGGCACACAAATTCCTGGCTATTTCCTCCCATAGGGTCCATGTAACCCTGCTGTGATGTTCATCCATTGTGAGATAATTTTAGAAATCTCTATTTGGACTATGTGTTGGCCCTCTTCTCCTTAAATTCAGGTCTTCTAAAACCTATCTCATAAAACACAGGTTGTGAGAGCTGGAAAGCCCTTAAGGATCATTTTGTTGGGCTCCTTCATTTTATAGATGGAAAAACAAAGAGGGACAGAGGGATTTTCCCAGGGTTACATAGGAATGCACTAACAATACAATTTAGTTTTTCTGTACCAGTCAGTCTAGTTGTCTTTCCACCATGTCTTCTTCCCTTTCTCAGATGAGATGTTTTTATATTGTTATCTAAGAGCAGCCAAACACCCAGACATTCTTCTAGGAATCAAAGTAGGTATATAATTGCAAAATTATTTCCTATTTCTAGCCCAAATGTTGAATTTTTAAAAAGAGGCTGAGGTTCAGTGCCAAGAAGTAATACATTCTGTAAGCTGTTATTATAGCTAGAAAACTTACCTTCACAAAAAGCTCAATTTCAGGGTCTGCTTGACTGCTGGGCCTCGGGCCTGCCATTTTTCTATTTTTACTGCCAGTTGTCAGTCCCTTGCCTTCTGTACAGTCCACAGTACTCACAAATTCTTTTCTTCCAGTTTTAGTCAAAGGCTTAAATGACGGTTGTGCTTTAAAAGGAAAGTTCAGCTTATAGTGGACTGAGTCAGAGCTGGGCCACTCTCTCAAGAGGTGGGGTGCAGAAAATTCTAGATGCTTGGGAACAGCTCTTGAATTCTTTTTCCTCTTCCTCTTCACCGAACATTTGAATTGAGGAGGAGCCTTAGGGGTGTGTATAAACTGGCTGCCTAGAAGGGTGGGGGTGTTTCCAGAGAGGCTTCAATGTTATGAGTCAGCATAGGAGAAGCACATACACACAAACACACACATGCAGTTTCAATATACCAAGCAGACCAGATGTTCTCTAGACCCTCCCTTTGAATCCTGGGCTCCATGCCCAGAAAATGGCCTTCTTGTGCTGTTCTTGTAACCCGAAAGCAGCAAAAAGCTCTTCCAGGAAAAGGGCCAGAAATGACTCAAGTTTTATCATTGAAAAGAATGTTTATCTAATGACATTGTCTAAATGGTGGCTTTAAAAAAAAATAAGTATACTTCAGCAAATGTCTTCTCCCTCAATTTTACTGCTGACATAGCCAGATTTCCCTTCTGGGTTACAAATTTCACTTCTCTTCTATACTTAGGGAATGTTCCCTGGGTTGGTTGAGTCTGGGGACTGACTGCTTTTTCGTGTCCCACCTCATTCTTTACTTCTGGGAAGTATCACTTCCTGGTTTGGGTATCTGCATGAGGAACCACAAGCAGTTCTGTATGTCTGGTTGTCAACACTGGGAACAGCAGCAAAATATCCAAATTGATCACTCGCTGTCTGCAGTGTTTGTAGCAGCTGTGTTTTCTGCCTGCCAGGATGGCGGGTAGGGTGGGGGAGGTGGGCCCTGGATTAATAAACCCCTCTGATGGGAAGAGTCTCTTTCTGCTCAGAGCTAAAGTGAACACGGGTCCACCAGCTGGGCACCACTGTGACCCTCTTTCTACAGCACCAGATGTCCCCCCTGCTCATATGGGCTATATGGGCACCTGCCATCGTCCACGTGTAAAGAATGTACTGGATAAGAGGCTTTGGGCACAACGTGGCCTTTGCCACACCTGCAGGGTTTAGGCAAGGAGTGGCTGAACGAAGGTGAGTGTTCTTCGGGGTGTGGGCCCCGATAATTTCCGAACGGTCAACAGAGTGAGAGAGAAATTCTGGTAGAGAGCTGCTGAGCTGAGCTTGTGGGTGAGTGTAGGATTGGCTGTTTGGCAGGACCTGGTGAATGCTTTGGCCATATTTTGACTCTGTTCATGCATGCTTTCACTCCAAAGATACCAAAGATAATCAATGAATGGTTACTCTGTGCCAGGATACCGGTCCACTCCCTGAGATTAGCAGCACAGGAGGACAAAAGTGTGACAAGACAACAGGAATCCAACTTTAAGCATGCTAAGTCTGAGGCATCCTCACCCTTCCGCATTCCCAGTATCACTCAGTATGAAGTCTTGTCACTTCTGCAGCCTGAATGTTTTTTTAAACCTATGCACTTCTCTTTGCCCCTACTGCTACTCAAAATTTCAACCCAGCAACACTCTTTTCCTTTTGCTTCGAAAATTTTTATTTTACAAGACCTAAATCCTTGCTTGACCTTCAGCTGTCATGGGAAAACCACCATGCTGATCATAACCACAGCAACAACAACATCATCAACAACATACAACAGCCTGATGAGCTCTGTATGACCCCTAATACATTGTCAAAGACTCAAACTTGCCTTTTGTTCCCTCTGCTTCCCAAAGTGTTTTTAAATTTTTGTATTGAGATGTAATTTACGTACCATGGAATTGACTAATTTTACGTGAACATTCAAGGATTTTTAGTACATTTATCGAGTGGTGCGGCTATCACTGCGATCCAGTATTAGATAGTTGCATCACCCCACTGGCCTCTCTCTCAGGCCCATTTGCACTTAGTTCCCATTACCACCCTAGCCCCCAGCAATCTCTAATCTGCTTCCTGTCTCTATGCATTGCCTATCCTGCACATTTCACATAAGTGGAATCAGATAGTACGCAGTCTTTTGTGACTTGCTTCTTTTACTTAGTGGGACATTTTCAAGGTTCATCCATGTTGTAGGATGAATCAGTACTTCATTACATTTCAATGGTCGAATAGTTGTATATAGCGTATGTATACACCACCTTTTGTTTATGGACATCTGGGTTATTTCTACCTTGGCTATTGTGAATAGGACTGGCATAGACATTCACGTACAAGATTTTGGGTGGACATAGGTTTTCAGTTCCCTTGGGTAGATACCTAGGACCGGAATTGCTGGTCATATGATAACGCTATGTTGAACTTTCTGACTAACTGCCAAACTGCTTTTCACCATGGCTGCACCATTTTACATTGATTACATTTACTTGCACCACCAGCAGTGTATAAAGTTCTAATTTCTTTACATCCTAGCCAATACTTGTTATTCTCCATTTTTTATTATAGCCATCCTAGTGGATATGAAGAGATAACTCATTATGGTTTTGATTTGCATTTCCCTAATGACTAATGATGTTGTACATAGTTTCATCTGTTTCTTGTCCATTTGTATATGTTCTTTGGAGAAATGTGTATTACTTACTTTGCCCATTTTTCAATTAGGTTGTTTCTCTTCTTTTATTGAGTTGAAAAAGTTCTTCTGGATACTAGACTCTTATCAGATGTATGATTTCCTAATATTTTCTCCCCATCTGTGGATTTTCTTTTAATTTTCTTAACAGTATCTTTTGAATACCAAAGTTTTAGAATTTTTATAAACTCCAATTTGTCAGTTAATTTCCTTATTATGAATTGTGGTTTTTTGTGTATTGTATTTAAGAACTCTTTACCTAACCCAAGGTCATAAAGATTTTTTTCCTCTATTTTCTTCTAAAAATTTAATCCTCCCTCAGTACCCACAAGATTGTTTCCAGGACCTCTGTGGATGCAAAATTCTGAGGATTTTCATGTCCCTTATATAAAATAGCATACTGCAGTCAACCTCCACATCTCCAGCTGCAGAATGTATAGATTCAACCAACTGTAGATCAAAAATCCTTATATATCTTACATTTAGGTCTCTGATCCATTTTGAGTTAATCTTTGTGTATGATGTGAGGTAAGGGTGTAAATTCAATTTTTGTATGTGGATATCCAGTTGTTTCAGCACTTTTGTTGAAAACACTATCCTTTCCACCACTGGATGTCCTTGGCATCTTTGTCAACATAAGTTGACCATAAATATGAGTTAACTTCTAGATTCTCTGTTCTGTTTCATTGATTTATATGTTTATCCTTATGGTGGTACCAAACTTAATAACAACTTTATAGTTGGTTTTGAAATCAGGAAGTAAAATTCTTTCCACTTTTTTCTTACTTTTCACTGTTGTTTTGGTTATTCTGGGATCTCTGCATTTCTAGATAAATTATACGATCAGCTTATAAGTTTCTTCAAAAAAGCCTGCTGGTATTTTAAGGGATGTGTTGAATACATACATCAACTTCAAGAGTATTTCATCCTAACAATACTGAGTTTTAAAATCCATGAACATGGAATGCCTATCCATTTATTTAGATTTCTTATCTTTCCTCAACTATATTTTATAGTTTTCATTGTACAAGTCTTATACTCCTTTTGATAAATTCATTCTTAGGCATTTTATTTTTTGATGATACTGTGAATGAAAATATTTTTCTTAATTTCATTTTTGGAATAGTCACACTAGTATATAGAAATAGAATTGATTTGTAAAAAATAAATCTTTATTTTGGAATAACTTCAGGTTTACAGAAAAGTTGCAAAGGTAGTACAGAGAGTTCTCAGTTTCCTTACCCAGTTTTTCTTAGCATTAACATCTTACATTACCATGGTATGGTTGAAGAAAATAAGAAACCTACATTATTACATTATTAACTAAATGCCAAACTTGGAGTTCACCATTTTTTCCACTGAAGCTCCATTTCTGCTCCAGGATGCCTTCCAAGAAATGGCATCACATCTAGTCACCATTTCCCTATAATCTCCCCTCATCTGTGACCCTTCTCACCTTTTCCTTTTTTCTCATGACATTGGAAGCTTTGAAGTACTAGCCAAGTATTTTGTAGAACGTTCCTCTATTTGGGTTTGATGTTTTTATCATGATTAGACTGGAGTTACTGGTTTGGGGAAGAATACTTAAAGGTGAAATGCTCTTTTTGTCACACAATGACAGAGATACATGGTATCCACATGACTTATTACTGGTAAGGTTAACCATCACCTTCTGGCAAAGGAGTGTTTGCTGGGTTGCTTTATGTAAAGTTACTATCCCCATCCCCCTGCTTCCATACTCTATTCTTTGGAAGCAAGTCTCTAAGTCCAGCCAACATTCAATATTGGGAAGAGGAGATTGACTTTTACCTCCTGAAGGGGGTTCTAATTATATAAATTATTTGGAATTCTTCTCTAAGAAAGATTTGTCTCTGCTCTTCATTTTATTAGACATTCAATAATTTACTTATATTAGTATGAAATCATATGTATTTATTTTATACTTTAAATTATAATCTAGTACTGTATTATTTATGTTTTGCTGCTCAAATTGTTCCAGTTTTGGCCATTAGGAGCTGTTTCTGGTTGTCTACTGCATCCCTTAGACATGGCTATCCTTTTATTCCTTTTCTTTAGCACTTATTTACTTTCTGTCACAACCAGATGCTCCAGTTTATCTTGTATTTTCCCTGCCCCAGCCATTTCTCCAGAGTCCTTTCCTTTTATTGATGAATGATATTTAGAAACTAATATCTTGGTGCTGGGTGTGCTCATCAATTACAGGGATGTTACTGTTTCTAGGCATGCTTAATGTATAAAGTTAAGAAATCTATGTATGTATACTAACCTGGGTATTCACATCTATCTACACTTATTAATTTGTCTATCTATTAATTTGTACTAATATTAGCACAACATAAGTTCAGACTGATTTTCCAACTCTTAACCCAGCACTGCATGGCTTATTTTAGACCTTCCCCTTTACTTATCTGTAATTTTCTTTTTCCAGAGTTGAAAACCTGGTTATCATAAGCCACCATCAATTTGCTTATTTGTGTATATTACAAATGTACACTTTGCCCCAGTGTACATATTAAGTAGTTTCAGAATTGTTTAGCTGTAGTCCCTTAAGAAGAAATTCTTTACTAACTGGAGAATACTGTTTATTTATAGTTTCTTTTTTCTTTAGTTTTACAGTTTCCAGTCGAGAGTTCTGGTCAAGGTAGGGGAGTAGTAGGATCATGAGCTCACCTCTTCTCATGACTACAATGAAATCACAACTGACTTCTAAACAACCATCAGAAAAAAAAAAAAAGACTGGAACCTAGTGAAAAAAGATCCTCTTCAGCTGGAAACATAAAGAGGAAACCTTAGCAGGATGGTAAGAGAGGCGGTTTGTAATATAATTGGGTCCCATACCCCCTGGGTGGGTGATCCACATACTGAAGCATAATTAAGTTATAGAGGCTCTCCCACAGGAGTGAGAGTTCTGAGCCCCATGTCAGTTTCCCCAGCCTGGTGTTCTGGCATTGGGAGGAGGAGCCTTCAGAGCATCTGGTTTTGAAGGCCATTGGGGCTTAACTCCAAGGAGCCCCCCGGGACTAGGGGAAACAGAGACTTCACTCTCTTGGGAAGCACACATAGAATCTTACGTGGGCCACATCCAAGGGCAGAGACAGTGATTTCATAGGAACCTGGGCCAGGCCTGCCTGCTGGATTTGGAAGGTCTCCTGGGCAGGTAGGGGGTGGCTGTGGCTCACCCTGGGGACATAAAAGTTGGTAGTGGACATTTGGGGAGTGTCCATCTACAGGAGCTTTCCTGGAGGCTGATATCTTGCTTGAGTCATTGGCACCAAGACCCAGCCCCACCCAACAGCCAACAGGCTTAAGTGCTGGGAAGCCTCAGGCCAAACAACATACTGGGTGGGAACACTGCCCCACCCATCAGCAGACTTTCTGAGTCCAGAGCCACCTCTAAACACACCCTAGGCATGGTCATATCCACCAGAGGGCCAAGACCAAGCTCCACCCAGCAGTGGGCAGGCAGCAACTCCTCCTGCCAGGAAACCTGTATAAGCCTCTAGTCTAGCCTCATCCACTAGGGGGCAAATACCAGAAGTCAGAAAACAAGAAACCCAAAGCCTGTGGAAGGAATCCTCAAATGCAGGCCAGACTCTACCCTGGAACCAGCTGGAACCTGACCCTTGGGTGACAAGAGAGAAGTGCACTGCTGGGACACATAGGATGTCTCCACAGAGAGCCACTTCTCCAAGGTCAAGAAACATAACTAACCTACCTAAAAATGTAAATAGAAAGAGAAACAGTATGAGGTGAAGAGGAATATCTCCCAGGTCAAGACACAAGATAAAATCCCAGAGGAAGAAGTAAGTGATGAGAAGATAGGCAATATATCCAAGAAAGAGTTTAACGATGGTGAAAGTGTTCAGAGAACTCAGGAGGAGTATAGATAAACAGAGTGAAGTTTTTAGCAAAAAGTTGGAAAATATAAAGAATACCCAAACATAGTTGAAGAATAAAATAACTGAAATGAATAACACACTAGAGGGAACCAAGAGTAGACTAAATGAGGCATAAGAACAGATCAGTGAGATGGAAGACAGATTAGTGGAAATCACTACCACAGAACAGAAAAAAAGAAAAAAGAATGAAAAGAAATGAGAATAGTTTAAGAGAACTCTGGAACAACATGAAGCACACTAATATTCACATTATAGAGATCCCCAAAAGAGAAGAGAGACAAAAAGGACCTAAGAAAATATTCAAAGAGATAATAGCCAAGAACTTCTCTAACTTAGGAAAGGGAACAGTCACCCAAAAGGAAGCACAGAGAGTACCACACAGAATCAACCCAAAGAGGAACACACCAAGGCACACAGTAATCAAATTGACAAAAATTAAAGATAAGGAGAAAATACTAAAATTGGCAAGAGAAAAACAACAAATAACATACAAGGGAACTCTCATAAGGGTATCAGCTGATTTTTCAGCAGAAATTCTAGAGGCCAGAAGGGAGTGTCACAATATATTTAAAGTGATGAAAGGGAAAAACTTACAACCAAGTATGCTCTATCCAGCAAGGCTGTTGTTCAGATTTGAAGGAAAAATGAAAAGCTTCACAGATAAACAACTATTTACAGAGCAACTATTGATGAGAATGACTTAAAGACTAGCAGATAAGATCTTCTGAAAGAAGGAACCACAACAACGTAAGTAAGAAGGGCAAAGACATGGTATAGTCAAGACCCATATCCCCATGATAGGCAACCCACAAATGGGAGGATAATTACAATTGCACAAGTTCTCCCCAAGGACTGAAAGAGTCTGAGCCCCACATCAATCTCCTCAGCCTAAGGGTCTTGTACTGGGAAGAAAAGACCCCAAATCATTTGGCTTTGAAGGCCAGAGGGCCTTATTTTTGGCAGAGCCAGATGGCTGTATGAAATAGAGACTCTACTCTTAAAGGGTGAACACAAAATTTCATGTGCTCTGAGACCCAGGGAAGAAGTAGTAATTAGAACAAAGCCTAAGATAGGCCTACTTGCTGATCTTGGAGTGCCTTCCAGAGGGGCAGGAGGTAAATGGCTCTTCCTCTACAGACATAGACACTGGCAGCAACCATTTTGGGGAGCTCATTCTACCAAAAGGACAGTGGTGCTTTCAAGCACCAGTTTGGAATCCTCTCTCTAGCTTATTAGCACCAGGACCTGGCTGCACCAGAGGGCCCAAGACCTGGCCCTACCCACCAGTGGGTTGGCACTAGCCCTGGGGCCCCATGGGCTGTAAATCCAGCCCATACCAGGACTCAGGCCCACCTACCACAGCAAGCAGCCTCTGCACTATGCAGAGCCTGGCAACCAAACTGACAAAGGGCCAGCCATGCCTGCTGGACCGCCCACAGTAGTCATCCTGCCAAAACAGAAGGAGCCACAAAGCTCACATAGATGGCACCCGGAGAGCATATATCTCTGGTAAACAGAACAGAGTGCACTACTGGTCCCCATTGGATGTCTCCTACATTAGGCCACTTCTTCAAGATCATAAGACATAAGCAACCTACCAAACACATAGAAATATAAACAGAATTAGGCAAAATGAGGTGACAGAGGAATATGTTCAAAATGAAGGAACAAGATAAAACCCTAGAAGAACTATATGAATTGGAGATAAGCAAACTATCCAATAAAGAGCTCAAGGTAATGAACATAAAGATGCTCAGTGAATTCAGAAGAATGGAAGAAAACAGTGAGAAGTTAGAAGTTAATAACAAAAAGTTATAAAATATAAAAAATAACCAAACAGAGATGAAGAATACAATAACTGAAATAGAATATACACTGAGAGAAATCAACAATAGGTTTGATGATACAGAAGACTTGATCAGCAAAATGAGAGAAAGAATAGTGGAAAACATCAAAGCTGAACAGGAAAAAAATGAAAAAAAAGAATTTCTAAAAATGGGGACAGTTTAAAAGACCTCTGGGACAACATCAAGCAAACTAGTAGTCACGTTATAAAGGTTCCAGAAGGAGAAGAGAAAAAAGGGGAGACAGCATATTAGACAAAACAGCTAAAAACTTCCCTAACCTGGGAAAGGAAATAGACATCCAGGAAGCACAGAGACTCCAAAACAAGAGCAAACCAAAGAGGTCCACACCAAGAAATTTTGTAATTAAAATGTGAAAAATTGAAGATAAAAGGGAATATTAAAAGCCATAAGAGAAAAGCAACAAATAACATACAAGGGAACTCCCATAAGGCTATCAGTTGACTTTTTAACAGAAACTTGGCAGGCCACGGAGTGGATGATCTATTTAAAATAGTGAAAGAGAAAAAACCTACAACCAAGAATACTCTACCTGGCAAGGCTATCATTCATATTTGAAGGAGAGATCGAGTTTCACAGACAAACAAAAGTTAAAAGAGTTCAGGACTATGAAATTAGCTTTACAGAAGTGGTAAAGAAGTGGTAAAGGAACTTCACTAAGCAGAAAAGAAAAGGCTACAGCTACAAACATAAAAATTACAAAGGAAAAATTTCATTGGTAAAAGCAAACATACAATAAAGGTAGTAGATCAATCACTTATAAACTTAATAGGAAGTTTAAAAGACAAAAATAGTAAAACCATCTATATCCATATTAAGTAGTTAATGGATATACAAAACTAAACAATGTAAAATATGATGTCAAAAACATTATAGGTGGGGAGTATAAAAATGAATTATTGTTAGAATATATTTGAATTTAAGAGATTAGCAACTTAAAATAATCACATATTTGTATATCATCTATCACAGATATATAGATTGCTATATATAAACCTCATGGTAACCACAAACCAGAATCCTATAATAGATACAAAAAAGAGAGACAGAAACCCAAACACAACCCTAAAGATATTCATCAAATCACAAGGAAAGAGAACAAAAGAAGAAGAAAGGAACAAAAAAGAACTACAAAACAACCCTAAAACAGTTAATAAAATGGTAATAGGTACATATTTATTGATAATTACTTCAAATATAAATAGACTAAATGCTCCAATGAAAGACATAGAGTGGCTAAATGGATACAAAAACAAAACCCACATATATGCTACCTACAAGAAATTCACCTCAGATCTAAAGACACACACAGACTGAAAATGAGGGGGTGAAAAAAGATTCCATGCAAATGGAAATGAAAAGAAAGAGTAGCAGTACTTATATAAGGGGAAAAAAAGACTTTAAAACAAAGGCAGTAACAAGAGACAAAGAAGGTCATTTAGTAATGAAAAAGGGCTCAGTCCAAGAGAAGATATAACAACTGTAAATATATGAGCAACCAATAAAGGAGCACCTAAATACATAAAGCAGATGTTAACAAACATAAAGGGAGAAATTGACAGTAACACAATAATAGTAGAGGACTTTATCACTCCAGTGGTTTGTCCACTTACATCAGTGGACAAATCATCCAGACAGAAAATCAATAAGGAAACAATGGCCTTAAATGTACATTGGACTAGATGGACTTAATAAATAAATGTAGAGCATTCCATCCAAAAGCAGAATACACAGTCTTTTCAGGTGCACATGGAACATTCTCCAGGATAGATTACATGCTAGGCCCCAAAACAAGTCTCAGTAAATAAAATTTAAGAAGATTGAAATCATATCAAGCATCTTTTCTGACCACAATGCCATGAGACAAGATTAACTGAAAGAAAAAAAGATGTAAAAGACACAAACATGTGGAGGCTAGAAAGTATGGTACTAAAAAACCAATGGGTCACTGAAGAAATCAAAGATAAAATTATAAAATACCTGGTCACATATGAAGAGGAAAACACAACGATCCAAAATCTATGGGACACAGCGAAAGCAGTTCTAAGAGAGAAGCTTATAGTATTACAAGCTTATTTAAGGAAACAAGAAAAATCTCAAATAAATAATAAATAAATAATCTGAAGGAGCTAGAAAAAGAAGAAAAACTAAAACGTAAAAGTAGTAGAAGGAAGTAATTATATAGATCAGAGCACAAATAAATGAAATAGAGACTTAAAAAAAGTAGACATGATCGGAGAAGGGCCAAGATGGCAGAGTATAAGGATGCTCATAGCTCACCCTCTCCTACAAATACACCAAAACTGACATCCATGGACTCATCCAGCCAATCAGAACACCTGCTGAACTTTGACAGAACATCACCTTCTTCAAAAGACAAAATTTGCCATGAACCTGGTAGGAGAAAAGGAAAAAAGAAGGAAGAAAAATCAAAATACAGCAGAACCGGTTGCATGGGGAGGGAGCAGCAAAGGAGGAATAGTGCTCATTCCTCCAACAGAGAGGTCAGCGGGACAGAGGGGTAACCTCCAAGGCTCAGATCTGTATCCAATAGCCCCTTGCTGACAGAACTAAGATAAATGGGCACAAAAGGTCCCCTCGACCCCCAGCCCTAGAGGCAAACCATCAGGTAAGGGACGGGACAGACTGCCCGGGCGAAGGACTCGGGCCAGCTGTACAGAAGCAACCTCAGGGGACTATAGTTTGCTGTGTGCTGTTTCTGGGAGGGTATCCAGAGCAGAACAATCTGGGTCCCCCATAAAATAAGGAAAAAACTCAAAGTAACACTGTTGGTGTGCCCTGGAGGAATGGGTGCCAAAGCGTTTGTCTCTGAAGACCCACGGAACCATTACTGGCACATTCTCAGGAGAAGAGAGGCAGGGCTCAGCCACAGCCACCATATCCTCCCGTGCTTAGCGCCCAGGCAGGGGTGGGGTCAAAACCTGAATCAGTACCTAGGGGCTTAGCAACCTCAGAGATAGGACTGAGACTTGTTCACAGCCCCCAGGCAGATAGGATCATTCTGCCCCTGCCTTTGTGAACTCGTACCTCTAAGACAAACGATCAAGGAGTGGACTTCTGGCACAGAGCAGGGGCAAGGGCTGCTGCCGCCGTTTTCTCTGAGCCCGCCTACAGAGTGCAGACCCGACGCGGAGCAGGGAGCTGCACAGAGCAGGGGAGCGACCTGCCGGCCTACTCTGCACTAGCGCTGCGACTGCGTCAGGAGGGGGCGCGACCTGCCCGCCAACTGGCACTGGGAGCAGCACAGACCAGGGGTGTGACCGGAGGGCCTCTGGAACCAGAGAGCTGAGTTCGTACAGCAGGGCGAGTGCAGGAACACAATCACCACAAAACAAAATAGAGGCCCCATTCAATAGCCAGGGCAGGCTCTGGCTACCAGATCAACAGCTGCACCCTAACCAAAGGGATAATAGGTAAAAGTCACGGAAGTAAGACTTGGCAACCACCCATACTTAAGAAGAACCTCTCAACAAAATTAAGAGCACACAGTCTCCATGGGAATGCATCCACTTTTTGTTTCTGTTCTATTTTCTTTTACTTTAAAATTTTTTACTTTAAAAATTTTTTTTGTTTCTATTTTTAATCCTTTTTAAATTTTTATTTTAAAATGTTTTTATTATTATTACTTTAATTTGTCTCAATTTCATTTTTATTTCTCGTTTTGTTCTTCTGTTATTGATTATACTGTTTTCAAATCTTTTCATTTTTAAAAAATTTCTCTCAATTTCATTTTTATTTCTCTTTGTTTTGTTCTTCAGTTATTGATTATACCGTTTTCAAATATTTTTTTCTTTTAAAGTTTTTAAAATACATTTCAGCTTGATTTTTATTTTTCTTCAATTTGTTTTTCTGTTATTGATTATACTCTGTTTTCAAACCTTTTTTTCTTCTTTTAAATTTCTTTTTTTTA
>NC_045732.1:78341214-78516819 GCF_009834535.1 Camelus ferus | reverse complement strand
AGCTCACAGAGAAAAAAATGTGACAATGAATCTATATATGTTCATGTATAACTGAAAAATTGTGCTCTACACTGGAATTTGACACAACATTGTAAAATGACTATAACTCAATAAAAAATGTTAAAAAGAAAAAGAAAGAAAGAAAGAAAGAAAGAAAGAAAGAAAGAAAGAAAGAAAGAAAGAAAGAAAGAAAGAAAGAAAGAAAGAAAGAAAGAAAGAACCTCTATTACCAAAAAAAAAAAAAAAGAATAGCAGTTCTGAAATTATTTTGTTTTTCTTAACTGTGATGAAGAAAGGCTATTTGTACTATGAACATATTTGAAATTGGTCACAGTAGTTGTCAAGGGAAAAAACTAAAAGTCTATCATCAACATCATAGTATATTTTTCAAAAGAGTAATACATTAAATTTTTCTTAGTGATATTTTAAGCTTTTAGAATATGTGAAATTAATACTTATTGCAAACAGCATATAGAGAAACACCTAACAAGAAACTCTATTGGGGGAATGTATAGCTCAAGTGGTAGAGCACGTACTTAGCATGCATGAGGTCCTGGGTTTGGTTCCCAGTACCTCCATTATAAATAAAGATAATTACTTCCCATTTCCCCCCCAAAAAAAGAAAATCCATAAAAATTTTATAAGAAAGGCAAGAATCTGTAGTATTTGAACCAAGACCACTCCCTTCCTTCCCATTCCCACACCCCACTCAGCAAAGAGGAGGTGCCACTAAATTGTAGCTTTCTTTTCCTTCAATTCCTAGTTGGGGGGCTCTCTTCCTGGAAGGATCAGTATGTCAACATTTCTCATCCTGAGCCCAGCTATGTGTTGCTGAGGCTGAGTCCCAGGCAAGTGTGGTTGAAAAGAGAAAGTTCCCTTCTTGCAGCCCCCACTTGTCAGATTGAGGCACTACCCTGGGTGCAGTGTGTTAAAAAGATTGGGATCCTGATCATCTTGCTCTTTCCATGGCTCATGAGTTGGTGGTTCCACTTTAGGCTGATGCCCCCTACCAAGTGTTCATCTCCTAGAGCAATAGTGCCACTCAGAAAGAAGCTTGCCAATGTCCCCAACCCCAGCTCCAGAGCCCTGACTCGGAGATTTTGCCCAAAGGGAGAAGCAGACCATAAAACAGATAGCTCCTAATCTCTTCCCAAAGGAACTGATTTTATTTACAACAGAGTACGGGGAAGTTCAAACCTAAGAACACTCTCAGGAACAGTAGAGGCTATAGTGAAAGACACTGGGTAGGAGACTTGTAGATTTAATAAAAATCCAGACTACGGGTCAGGTAGGAGTCTTCCTGGGGTCAGAACAACTATCAAGCATGAACCTCAAAAACTATTCTTCAAAGGAGCCACAATTTGATTGATTTAGTCTGAAGAATAACTTTTGCCCTCAAGGCTTTGATGAGAACAATAGAGTAATTAGCTGGCAATTTGTGGGGTTTAATAGCTGGACATGGTCAGGCAAAAAGAGCCTTGTCAACATCACTGTCATTCTAGAGTAAAACATCAGAGGCTTAACACTGTGTGTGAGGATATAGGGGGGTGGGAGGTAGGGGGGTTGGGGTGGGAGGTAGGGGGGTTGAAGTGGGAGAATAGACTTCACTAATATAATCCAGGTAATCACCAAAAAAATAATAATAATAAGTAACAATAACAAACCCTGGGGTGGGGAGGGGATCAATACTCAGAGTTACTATGTTACCTAAAATGTCTAGTTTCCAACAAAAAATTATGAGACATGCAAAGAAACAACAAAGTATAATTCATACACTGGGGGAAAACAACAGGCAACACAAACTATCAATACAAGTGATAGCAAATGCATGTTGGGTTTAACAGAAAAAGACTTCATAGACGTCATTACAAATATGTTCACAGAACTAAAGGAAAGCATGGTTAAAGAAGTAAACGTATAGTAAGTCTATTCCTAGTCTTTTGAGGAATCTCCATACTGTTTTCCATAGTGGCTGCACCAAACTGCATTCCCACCAGCAGTGTAGGAGGGTTCCCTTTTCTCCACAGCCTCTCCAGCATTTGTCATTTGTGGATTTTTGAATGACGGCCATTCTGACTGGTGTGAGGTGATACCTCACTGTAGTTTTGATTTGCATTTCTCTGATAATTAGTGATATTGAACATTTTTTCACGTGCCTATTGATCATTTGTATGTCTTCCTTGGAGAATTGCTTGTTTAGATCTTCTGCCCATTTTTGGATTGGGTTGTTTATTTTTTTCTTATTGAGTCGTATGAGCTGCTTATATATTCTGGAGATCAAGCCTTTGTCGGTTTCATCGTTTGCAAAAATTTTCTCCCATACTGTAGGTTGTCATTTTGTTCTACTTATGGTTTCCTTTACTGTGCAGAAGCTTGTAAATTTAATTACCCAGTAATCCCTCTCCTGGGCATATATCCCAAAGGAATCCTACTTCAAAAAGACACCTGCACCCCAATGTTCATAGCAGCACTATGTACAATAGCCAAGACATGGAGACAGCCTAAATGTCCATTGACAGATGACTGGATAAAGAAGATGTGGTATATTTATACAATAGAATACTATTCAGCCATAAAAATGACAACAAAACGCCATTTGCAGCAACATGGATGTCCCTGGAGAATGTCATTCTAAGTTAAGTAAGCCAGAAAGAGAAAGAAAAATACCATATGAGATCACTCATATGTGGAATCTTAAAAAAAAAAAAGAACATAAATACAAAACAGAAACAGACTGATAGACATAGAATACAAACTTGTGGATGCAAAGGGGGACTGGGATTTCAAAATTTGTAGATACTGACAGGCAAATGCAGAATAGATAAACAAGATTATACTGTGTAGCACAGGGAAATATACACAAGATCTCGTGGTAGCTCACAGTGAAAAAAATGCGACAGTGAATATATGTATGTTCATGTATAACTGAAAAATTGTGCTCTACACTGGAATTTGAGACAACATTGTAAACTGACTATAACTCAACAAAAAATGTTTTTAAAAAAGAATAGCAGTTACAATGCTTAAAATAATATCAAAAAGTAGTCTTTCCACACATTGCTGAGTAAAATTTAAATTTCTAAATATTTTTGCAAAGTATAATGCCCATATCTGTAACATTTAAAATATTCATACTCTTTGACTTACTGGTGTTTCTTATAAGACTGTATTTCATAGAAATAAAGTATGTGTGACCATACTTAAGGGAATATTGCAGCATTGTTTTGGCAAAAGGAAAATGAGTTGGAAATGGAGAGATGAATGTGATTCTTCATTAATTGCAAAAGGCAAGTGTCAGAATAATGGTCCAATTTGATCCAATTTTTGTGAAATCAAGTAGCAATAAATGCACATAGACATGCATATTTTCATATAAATAAATGTGGGAGATTATATATCAAAGAGTTAATACCTTGAGAGGTAGGGGACAGATAATTATAGAATTTCCTCTTTGTGTGTATTTTTGTGTTGTTCCGTTAATTTTAATGAAAAGGTGTTACTTTTGCAATTTAAAGTAAACAGAGAAAATTTTTAATTAAGAAGAGGGGGTGGGTGGAGTAATTAGGAAGGAAGGGACCAGAGTAGGAAGGGATAAACTGGAAGTTCAAGATTTACAGATACTAACTACTGTATATAAAATAAATAAACAAAAAGATTATACCATATAGCACAGGGAACTATATTTGATATCTTGTAACTTACAGTGAAAAAGAATATAAAGACGAATATATGTATGTTCATGTATGACTAAAGCATTGTGCTGTACACCACAAATTGACACAACATTGTAAACTGACTATACTTCAATAAAATATATATTGGGGGGGAAAAAAGGAAGGGAACGAACTGCTTTTGCAGCCATTTCTGTGTGCGCTCCTCTTACAGACAGTGCGGCCCTGGGAGTCGCCTCTACGTGGAGGATTACAGTAACCCTGTTGTCAGTGATGAGTCAGAGTGCGTGGTGCTGATGCTGCTGCCATTTCATCACTTCTGTGAGCGCAGCATCCATCCCTCTGCTCTCCTTGCGCCTGGGCCTACCTTCGCCTCAGGCTCCCAGGCCAGCGATGCGCTCCTGGCTGATCTAGATTAGGACAGAGCCACGCTCTCCAAGGCCTCGGCGGGGCGCCCCTCTCGCCGCCCACAGCCCAGGCCAAGGAGACTTGCCGAGCTCCGGCCATGGAGGCCATCTGGCTGTACCAGTTCCGGCTCATTGTCATCGGGGATTCCACGGTGGGCAAGTCCTGTCTGATCCGCCGCTTCACCGAAGGCCGCTTCGCCCAGGTTTCGGACCCCACGGTGGGGGTGGATTTTTTCTCCCGTCTGGTGGAGATCGAGCCAGGAAAACGCATCAAGCTCCAGATCTGGGATACCGCGGGTCAAGAGAGGTTCAGGTGGGAGCGCAGCATGGGCCCGCGAGCAGTGGGACGGTCTTTGGGGCTCGCACAGGCCCTGGGGAAAGAGGACTTCCTGGACCTGGTCGTGGCTTTTAGGGATGATACCGAAGGTCTGAGGGTTTCTGCACAAGCTCACCTTCAGCTAGCCAGGAGTTCAGTGCAGGGAAAGCTGTGCACTGGCAGGGAAGGCCAGTCATTAAGACATACTGCTTGCACCACTACTCCACCAACCTGCCCCTTGGTGGCTGATAAACTAGCTGGAATTGATCACTGTAGTTCATTCTAACATAACTGACATATATAGATAGATGATGTAGAGAAAGAGCTAAAGATAGCTAGATATAAAGATATAGATCTAAATATAGATACAAATACAAATATATATATATATACACACATGTATATTTGCATATGAAATAGACACAGATGATTGATTCCTTCTTGCAAGCAGCACACATTCAACGATCATCCACTATATGCCAGACATTGTGCTGTTTCTGGGGAAACAGCCCAAGGAAACTCATGCAAGGGGATGCTATGTAAACAAAATAGACACAAACATTTCCCTCTTAGAACTTCTGTGCTAGCAGAACAGGTTTAATTTTCTCTTACAACCCTTTGCCAGCTGGAGAGGATGAGGCCTGATGAGTATGACTACCCAGGCAAAGATAGGAAAAGCCCAGGGAGAGGAAACAGCATGGATACAGACAGAAGTGAGAGAGAGCAGTGTACACAGAAAACTTTGAGCCAAAGTCATGTAAGAGCAGCAGGAACTAGATTAAGGGGACTCAATAGCTCATATTTAGAATCATTTATTCATTTATCTCTTGAACACTAATTGAGCATAGGAAATACTGGTTAGGTGGTTGGAGAGAGGGAGGGAGAAGAGAAAACTTCAAACTTCAGTTGTATCCACCTCCCTACTTCCACAAATATCCTTGTACAGGTTCACTTTGAACCTGTGATAGAAAAGGATTAATACTCAATATATAAAGAGCTGTTAGAAATCAATATCACCCAATTAAAAATAATCAGTGAATATGAAAAGGGTGTTCATGCAGAAAGAAATTCCAATAAACATATAAAAGACACCTTTCTCCACTTATAATATGAAAAATGCAATCACAGGTTCAAAGCACAGGAGGTTTTAATCTTTGTGTAGCTTCATGTTGTACTTAGAAAGGGCTTCGCTACTTTGAAAATACTCATAAACCATTAAGTAATAAGGTACTTTAGAGTTTTGACTACAGCTTGCTTTTTGATACCTTGAATCAAGCTGTTCATGAATCAAAATCTTTGTTCATGTAGAATTTTCTGTACACCTACAGGATCTGTTCCATGAATCTTCAAACATAATGGAATTAGAAATGCTTTCAGTCCCCAGGGCTGATTTGCCTGCTTCTGGAGACTTGAACTCATTTACAGTTTGTTCTTAGCATCATCTAGCTTGCACTTTCATTCCCTGGACAGTATTTGTTCTGTTATCATTGGGCCACTCGCCCTAAACCTTAAGCTATTGAGTCCCTCATTGTTTATCTCCTTCATCCAAAGAGAAAGAAAAACTAAAAAAAGACATAGATCAAAAAGCGTGGTAGTCTAAAGCAAGTGATTGTACAAGTAAATCGTTCTGCACCGTCTAATACACTCTAAGAAAACTACCATAGTGCATATTGATAATGAAGTTCCCCAAATCAAGAAGTTGAAATATACGAGGTTTCTTCTGTTTAAGAAGTACAGAAAATGCATAATAGGTTTTAGAAATATTCTACTTACAATGTTTTAAATAAATCATGTCATTTTAAGGGGTAGCTTTGGCTGTTTAGACAGTTTTTTCCCAGCTGATGACTCCTTCGCCAGCCTCTTTGAAATATGCCAGGAAGTAGATTAAAATAGAAATAATCGTAATAATAGAAAGACAAAGATGGTAATGGGAAATGGGAAAATGGAGTATATTGTAATATACCTATCTACTTATAAGCATTTTCTGTCACCTATCATAAATTCATTTTTTATTTTTTAAAAAAATCCTGTTTCAACTACTATAATTTGTCACGAACTCTCCAGGTCACAGAATACTTTAACATTCATTATTTCATTTTGCTTCATGATTACCTGTTACTTAGGTAACACTTATTTCTAGAAGATGCCATCTTAAAGTTTTGCCCAAGTGAAAATTCATGTATCATTATTATTATGGCATGACATTTACATTCTCTTGTTAAAGAAAAGAAAATCATTTTCACTGAAGGATGGTGTCAGTAACCAGAGGCTGCAGAATACACTGAATTTGTTGAAGTGCAGGAGTTTGGGCATGGCCTTTATTCTTTACTTCTTTCTTGTGTTTTAGATCCATCACTCGTGCCTACTACAGGAACTCAGTAGGTGGTCTTCTCTTATTTGACATTACCAACCGCAGGTCCTTCCAGAATGTCCATGAGTGGTTAGAAGAGACTAAAGTACACGTTCAGCCCTACCAAATTGTATTTGTTCTCGTGGGTCACAAGTGTGACCTGGATACACAGAGGCAAGTGACTCGCCACGAGGCGGAGAAACTGGCTGCTGCATATGGCATGAAGTACATTGAGACGTCAGCCCGAGATGCCATTAATGTGGAGAAAGCCTTCACAGACCTCACCAGAGACATATATGAGCTGGTTAAAAGGGGGGATATTTCTATCCAGGAGGGCTGGGAAGGGGTGAAGAGTGGATTTGTACCAAATGTGGTTCACTCTTCAGAAGAGGTTGTCAAATCAGAGAGAAGATGTTTGTGCTAGTTAGCCCTTTCATTTTCAAAACATGCTCTCCCACTTGAACTTAAAGTGATCGTCGTGTGACTGAAGAGAACTGAACCTCCATATTGGATACCAAGTGAGCCTCCTTCCCAAGGGGCCCTCTGACAGGCAGTGAGTGGGGGGGATGGGGGAGCCTGGGCTCTGTACATGGGACTGACACGGGTGAGGCACTGATTTGTGGCATATGCCGGGCAGTGGCTGCTCTGTGTGCCCTTTGTGGACCACATGTCCAGGAGCTGAGGTTTGGGGAGCTAAGCCCCAGGAAAATACACTCACAGACAGGAAAACTCTTTCTTGATATTTCAGCTCTTTCATAGGTCACGATCATAAAGAAATATGTATAGAGGAGAAAAGTAACATGCTGGGAACAATTAACAAAACTAACAAAGACTATGAGATCAGCTTCATCCATGAGAGTACCCTACACCAAATGTATGTGCTGGCTTTGGTTAAGAGGTACCGGTTAGCTTCTAAACAGCTCATCTGGAAAATGAGGGGCATGGACCAGCTATTTACTAAGACCCTTTCAAGGCTTGATGTTCTAATAAAAATGGTGTGAATGTGAAAAGGGAGGCTATTTACACACTGTTATTATTACATTAAAAAATGTATACCCTTGTAATAGAAATAACAAGCTGTGTGTAAGAAACTGTCCCAAGCAAATTATCATGAGAGGAGAAGAAAGAAACACTGTAACCCAAACACCATTCCCTCTTTTCCCTCTGACCGTGCCCGTGGGTTCACTGGCTCTTCAGGTGCATTGGCGGCAACAAGGCAGGGATTGTCTCCAGAAAGAGCCCTGAGGTTTTCTTCCCCATTTTATGAAAAAATAAACTAAGAGTCAGGAGACTCAGTTGGCCAAGGTGAGGTCTCCTGGCTCCTGGTTCTTGTTTCACCGCGTCATCCTGCTGTCCGATGAATAAACTGTTACTAACTTGTTTACTTTGGAAGAGATATGACTGTAAATAAATATTCTCTACATGTTAGGATATGTTTCCTCGTTGATTACAACTCAGCTATAATCCTGAGGGAACCTGGGGTTGAATCAAAGGTAAAACTCATTCAGGTATTATTGTCACAAGGATTTTACACAAGTGAATAATTGTACAACTGAAAAACACATTGGAACTGTGTGGGCTCTAAGTGTTCTTATCACTGGAACACAGTGGATATATTATTGAAAGGAACCAAATACAGCAATGGGGAGTGGGATGGGGATAAAATACTCACCTCACAATGACCTTGGCCACTTGTTTGCCATATACCTACACTGGGTTTCTGTCTACCCTAGAAAGTCAGCTCTTAATTCTCAGGTGAACAGACAGCTAACTGCATCAGAAAATTGGAATGCTTGGCTTGAGGTTCCATTATCTTCTTAAAGAGAGGTGATGCTTTAAATTATTTTTTGAATTGGAGCCAGTTCAGCTAGACAAAGCCTTAGTTTTCACAGTAAGAAAACAATTCTGATGAGAGTCAGGTTTCTCATATCCATTGTGAAAGGAAAGCCTGAGAATGGTAAATTGCTTTGAGATATATCTTTTTTAACATTTTTTATTGAGTGATAGGCATTTTACAATGTTGTGTCAAATTCCAGTGTAGAGCACAATTTTTCAGTTATACATGAACTTACATATGTTCATTGTTGCATTCTTTTTCACTGTGAGCTACCACAAGATCTTGTATATATTTCCTTGAGATGTATTATTGAACTTCAGGATGAATGTAACTGAATCTGGAATTTGGGGGGATCTACTTCAGCCGGAATAAAAAAGCCGGCTTCACCCAAATAATGAAAATTATGGAAACAAAGCACCTTGGACCTACCTACCTGCAGCATCAACTACAAAAGCGAGCCAATCACCATCTCCACATTTAACATGACCTGGTTTGGGTGGAGCTATTAAGTTCCCAGCTTTGTGGTTGTAGAAGGCAAATGAAACATAATACATTGGGGTAACACAAAGTTTCATCAACTACTGTCCTTAATTATGTTTAGAAGAGTCTGAAAGCAAGATTATCCAGTGGCTAAATGATACTTGACTGGATTCTCAGTTCAAAAAAAGGATAGAAACAAAACTATAGTTTTCTTGACTTAAATATACCGTATGTACACTTTCCCCAGTCCTTGCACTTTTTAAGGCAGATTTGAAAATACGCAGCATAGATCCAGCAGAAGTGGCTGAGCTTAACTGCTTCAACAAGTTCTAGAAACTTTAAAAATCATTTTAGTAGAATTCAGTGCTGTGGTCACTGCAACAAGTGGGTTTTAGAAAATGTGTGAAAAAATCAGGTGTTAATACAATATTAAGGGTAAAGCTTTAGAAGCTATTTTACTACATAGGTAAAGAGAAGATAAACTACCTTGTAACAAAGACCACAGCTGCATGTTGGATTAGATTGTCTCATATTTCAGAATAAAATGTACTGTATACCTTTCCTCACTTTGTTGTGCACTGTAATGAAATGTGAAAAAAAAATGTTTTCTTTAGCTGTATGTGGATGAAATTATGCTTGTATTTAGTAAAATAGTTGATTATGTGACTGTGAGATTCCAAGTGTGTGTTGTAGCTGTTTCCAGAGGAGTCTGTAACCGCAGAGTAGCAACCACTACCAGGAATATCAATTAGGTATGACATGTACTATGCACAATAGTATTCACCAGGATCTTAAACCCAGAAAGAGAATATGACTTTTGAAAATCATATGGTCACCATGCTGAAAGTCCCAGAGACCTCACAAGTGCCTGGGAGTTCCATACTTTTGGAAAAATTGGTTCTGTCAAGCCTAAATCTGAATTGCAATTCTTCGTTAAGGATCTTTTCTTTAAAAAATTAAGCATTGTAAATTAAATACCTTCTTTTGTTTTTTTAATTGAAGTATGGTTAATTTACAGTATTATATTAATTTCAGATGTACAACGTAGTGATTTGGTATTTTTGTAGACTATACTCCATCTTAAGTTATTACAAAATAATGGCTATAATTCCCTGTGCTGTACAATATATCCTTGTTGCTTATCTATTTTTACATAGTAGTTTGTATCTCTTAATCCCCTACCCTTATCTTGTCTCTCCCCTCTTCCCTCTCCCCGTTGGTAACCACTAGTTTGTTCTGTGTCTGTGAATCTGCTTCTTTTTTTGTTGTATTCACTAGTTTGTTGTATATTTTAGATTCCACATGTAAGGGATGTCATACAGTATTTGTCTTTCTCTGACTTATTTCACTTATCATAATACCCTCCAAGTCCATCCATGCTGTTGAAAATGGCATTATTTTGTTCTTTTTTATGGCTGAGTAGTATTCTATTGTATAAATATACCACATCTTCTTTACCCAGTCATCTGTTGATGGAAATTTAGGTTGTTTCCATGTCCTGGCTGTCGTAAATAGTGCTGCTATGAACATCAGGGTCTGTGTATGTTTTCAAATTCGTGTTT
Source organism: Camelus ferus (assembly GCF_009834535.1). Lineage (NCBI taxonomy): Eukaryota > Metazoa > Chordata > Mammalia > Artiodactyla > Camelidae > Camelus > Camelus ferus. Next base: position 78,506,196 of record NC_045732.1, on the reverse strand, counting down.
TTGTTTTCTTCAGAGAGATACCAAGTAGCTGATTACAACTGTTGGCTTCCTTGGAAAGTCTTCTTTCCCCAGACTAAATTGCCTAGTAGTTTTTTCAAGTCCTACTATGGTGTACGTTTAGTGTCAGGATCACTTAGAGTGTGGAGCCCAGATTGGAATATATTTAGGGGATGGTTCAAAAAAAAAAGACATATGTTTGATTCTGAGTCTGGGCATAGGTAGGCTGAGTTTATAGTCACAAGTGAATAAGGGAGGGAGGGAGGGAGGACCAACAATGCAACAGCATTTAACACGCACTCTATCCTCCTTAAAACACTCCTCAGAGCCTGATTAACTTTTCTTCAGTTACGGTAATTCTCTTGGTGGCTTCATTCAGTCCCATGGCTGTAAATAGCGTCTGTAAAGCCAATGAGTCCTGAATTTGTATCTTCAGTTTGTCTCTTTCCCATGGACCCCAGACTTTTATAGCCAGCTGCCTACCTGACATCTCCATATGAATGTCTACTAGGCATCAGAAATTTAACTTGTTGCACTGTCACTTGTTGCCTGAGCTATTCTTTCCTGTTCATCACATACACCCAGTGCGGTCACACCTCACACCTCAGGGCCTTTGTACTTGCTCTTCACTCAATGTGGAATTCTCTTTCTTGAGATATCTGCATGGATTTCTCCCTCATTTCTATCAAGTTCTGAAACCAACAGCTTCCAAAATCTGTAAGTAGCTTCCTGATCCTAGAGACAATGTGGCTCCGGAAGTTTTTCCTGATAGCTCAACATAGAGTCTCTTTAGTCTTCCCTGGGGAACAACAAAGTTTAGGTTGTACAAAAAAGGGAAAGCAAACTTAGAAGGAGAGAATGGAGGACCTGGAGAGTTCAGTTTCACAGGAAGGAATGGATAATACTATCACAGTGCAGCAGTGGGTTCAGAAAGACAGGGACTAAAGCATATCCATAGGATTTGAGGGAGCAGGAAGTCATGTGCGACCTTTGCCAATTCTTTTCTCACTCTCCATCCTCTTCTCTCCAGACAGTCTCACCTACTCTCATGACTTCAGTTACTGTCTTTGCATTGCTGACTCCCAAATGACGGACTCAAGCCCACTCTGTTGAGCATTATACCAACAGAGCCAACTTCCTACTGAACACATCCACAAATTCCTCAAATTCGACATAGCCAGTAGGAAATCAACATTTATCAAAATGTGCTCCTTCAACTCCAGTCTTTCTTGGGGACTGACTTATGCATAGAATGTGGAGGTAGGGATAACAACTATTTTCTTCTAAATGGCTAGCTATTTACCCCACACTATCCATAGAATACTCCATCCTTTACTTCAATGATTAGAAATTCTACCCTTTTCAAATATTAAGTTGTCATATATATAATCTGTCTATTCCTGTCCTAACACTACATTGTTTTAGTTACGCTAATTCCTTAGTGTGTATTTATTATCTTTTTTTCCCTTCAAAATTTTCTTGGATATTCTCATGCCGTATATTAGAATTTAAGAATAAATGTGTAAAAAAGAATAAAATGTGTCAAAATCTTAATCCATGCATAGGTTGAAAAAGCCAGACACAGAAAGAAAACAACTGCATAATCTCACTTATATGTGGAAACTGAAAACCTCAAATACATAGAAGCAGAGGGTAGAACGGTGGTTGCCCAGCAAAAGGAAGTGGGGGAAAAGGGAAGATGTTGGTAAAAGGTTATAAAGTTGTAGTTGGGTAAGATGAATAGGCTCTAGAGAGCTGTTGTACAGCATGGTGACTGTAGATAATACTGTATTGAAAGCTGGAAATTTGCCAAGAGAGTAGATTTCAGATGCTGTCACCACATACACAAAAAAATGATAGCTACGCGAGGAGATGGATATGTTAATTAACTTGACTGTAGAAATCATTTCACTATGTATATGTATATCAAATCATCATGTTGTACACCTTAAATGTATACAATTTTTATTTGAAAAATAAAGTAAGAATAAATGTGTTGTTTCCCCCCAGGTAGGGTTAGGATTTTGATTACACTAATTTACTGACACTGATAGAATATGTCATTCCATTAGTTTAATCCTTTATGTCCATCAGAAATTCTTATATTTCACTTATAAATTTTAGCTATTTTCTGTTTATTCCTAGATATTTTATAATATTTATATATCATAAATATAATGTTTCTATTTTATTTAAATGAGTTATTTTACTCATTACATGTTCTACTTGGTGACTGGAAACCCTTGGTGGGTTTATGTATGTTTACATCTTGTAACTGGACACCTTACTAGACTCATTACGTTCATTTTTCAATTGATGTCTTCTGTTTTCTAGGTAGTCATCATGGTTTACAAATAATGATAGTTTTCTGTCTTCCGTTCTAATATTTATTCTTCTTTTCTTTTCTTTTCTTTTCTTTTTTTTTTTTTTTTTTTTTTTTTGTCTTCTTACATTAGCTAGAGCCTGGAGTAAAATGAATAACCACAGTAATGGTGGGCATCTTTGTCTTGTTCCTACTGGAAGCATTTTAACTTTAAATTATCTTTATTAGGTTATAGAACTTTTCACTGCACTACTATTTTACTAAGAACTTTGAAAAAGAATGTTGAGTTTTTCAAACATGTCTTTTTTGTATCCACTGAAATAATCAAGTGATTTTCTTCCCTTAACCTATTTTTTGTTGTTTATTTACTTACAGTTTACAATGTTGTGTCAATTTCTGGTGTACAGCACAATTTTTCAGTCACAAATGAATATACATATATTCATTTTCATACTCTTTTTTCCTGTGAGCTACCACAAGAACTTGTATATATTTCCTTGTGCTACACAGTATAAACTTGTTTTTCTATTCTATATATATCTGTCAGTATCTACCAATGTCGAACTCCCAGTCTGTCCCTTCCCACCCTCCTCCCCCCTGGCAACCACAAGTTTGTACTCTGTTTCTGTTTTATATTTAAGTTCATTTGTCTTTTTTTTTTTTTTAAAGATTCCACATATGAGCGATCTCATATGGTATTTTTCTTTCTTTTTCTGGCTTACTTCACTTAGAATGACATTCTCCAGGAGCATCCATGTTGCTGCAAATGGCATTATGTTGTCATTTTTATGGCCAAATAGTATTTCATTGTATAAACATACCACTTCTTCTTTATCCAGTCATCTGTCAATGGACATTTAGGCTGTTTCCATTTCTTGGCTATTGTAAATAGTGCTTCTATGAACATTGGGGTGCAAGTGAATTTTTGGAGTAGGGTTTCCTTCTGGGTATATGCCCAGGAGTGGGAAACATATTAGAAAACACTGACCTTTTGTCTGTTTCTTGAAAGTTTGACAGATTTCACTCATAAAAGCTTTTGGGTCCTGCATTTCTTATTTATTCTTTATTTTGTGAAATGGGGTGTAGATTTTTCACAATCCTTTCTACTTATTTCATGATTATGGTTAAACTATATTTTAAACCACAAGAGAGACTGCTTTGTTGTTCACATGTATCTGTTGCCCTTCCCTGGAATAGGATTATACCTCCCTCCTACCATATAGGCTTGGCCATGTGACTGCCAATGTCCTGGCTAGAGGATCTCCATCAGCCTGGATTCCAGAGCAAAGTGGACATGAAGCAGAAGCGCCCCAACCTGCAGTGGACATATGGCCACAGGGATTGAGGATGACTAACATAGCAACAGATAGTCCATCTAGATTAATATGTACATCCTTGTGAGTATATTTTGCTGATTTACATTTTCCTTGAAAGTTATCCTTTCCATCTAGATGTTCAAATGAATTGGTAAACAGTTGTGCTTAGTATAATTTTAAAATATCTGTATTGTTGGATAGAAACCTCTTGTTTATGTGTTTCTGGTTTTCTTTTTATTATTCAGAGGAGTTACAGAGGTTTGTCTATTTTTATCAGTATTTTGAAAGAACCAGTTCTGTTCTTGGTGTTATGAATTTTACTTTTTCTGCATATTTTTATGTTATCAACATAAATGTATACTTTGTCTTTTTTCATGAGAGGGAATATTTCTGTGGTTCTTAATATGCCAAGTAATCTTTCATTGTATTCTGGATATTTTGAATATTACATGACTCTGGATCTTATTTAAATTCTAAGGCAAATATTGGTATTTTTGTTTTAGTAGGCAATTTATCTGGATGGGTCAAGGTCACATATTCCAACTTGGCCTCTGTGGGCTGTCCTTCCAATGTCAGTTTTCAAAACTTTTGCTGAGCCAAGGGGTTGAGGATTAACAGACACACATTATTATATATAAACAGCAAGGACCTACTGTATAGCACAGGGAACTATATTCAATTTCTTTCACTTTGCTATATACCTTAAACTAACATTGTAAATCAACTACACTTCAATAAAAAATTAAAAACATTTTTTTTTGCTGAGCCACTGGGATCTTTCCTGTGTTGGTGCACCACTCAGTGGACAGTCCAAACGCTGGGCAGTGGCTTATCGTTTTCTTCATTCTTCAAAGTAGTTGGTATGCTGATTGGGAGGAGTTCATAATCAATACTGTGTGGTCACTTTCCTGAAGTTCTCCCTCTCTTTCTGTCTCACTCCATTCCTTTACAGTTCCCTGGGGCTTTCCTTTTCTGTGCTCCAGCCAGAGGTCCCAACCAAGCTGAGACACTATTGACAGTAGAAGGGGGAGCTAAAAATAATAGGTGTTAGCTGCTCTACAACAGGTATAAAGCAGGGCTGTCCCTGGTAAACCATGGCATACACACCAGAGTTAAATACTAGTGGGAAAACATCAAAGAAGAGGGACAAGGACATGCATTTGTATGTGCTTTGCAGGGGGTGAGTCATTTCAAATATATATATGGCAGCCAGATGAAGCTTATTTATGAAGTTCTATTTGAGCGGAGACCTGACAGAGTTGAGGAGTGAGTCATGTAGATATCTATGGATTCCCGGGGAAGCACTTGCCAGGAAGAGAGAACAGCAAGCGGAAAAGTTCTGAGGGAGGAACAAAAGGAGTACATTCCAGAAACAGCGAAGAGACAGGTGTGCAACAGCAGAAGACACAAGGGGAAGAGCGGTAGGAGGTCAATGAAGAGAGAGTGGAAGCTGTTCCAGGTAAATGAACCTAGGCAGGGAGCAGGAGGGCTCTGTAGCCCATTGTAAGGACTCGGGCTTTGCTCCGAGTGAGATGAGAGACACGAGATTCGACTTACACTGTACCAGAATCCATCTCCTCTGGCTTCTTTAGACAATGGACTGAAGAGAGACAAGGGTGGAAGCAGGGAGCCCACTGCAGGTGAGAGATGTTGGTGAGTTGGACCAGGGTTGCTGCTGAGGTGATAGTGAGTCAGGATTTGCTGATGGACAGGTGTGAATATGAAATCAGAGTATGTTGTATAACAGTGTGGGTAGACCTGGGTGGGGGAGAAGGAAAGGAGGACTTAGGTGTTAAACATGTTAAATTTGAGATGCCTATTAAGTTTCACATATGGAAAGAAATGTCAAGTAAGCAGTTGCATATGACAGTCTGAAATTCTGAGGTCTAAAGGCCAAGCTGAAGTTAAAAATCTGGCCACCATCAGTGCAGAGACAGTATTTTCCAACATGAGACTGAAAAAAGATACACTGAGTTCTTAACCCTCAGTACCTGTGCACGTGACTTTGCTTGGAAATAGTTAGCAGATGTAGTTAGTTGAGGTCATATTAGAGTAGGGTGGGCCTCTAACCCAATACGATTGGTATGCTTATTAAAAGGGGATATTTATTTATTTATTTATTTATTTATTTATTTATTTATTTATTTATTTTTAAAGGGGACATTTAGACATAAACATGCACACAGGGAGAAGGCCACGTGAGGAAGAGTGATGGCTGCCACAAGCCAAGGAACTATCAGAAGCTGGGAGACAGGCCTGGAACAGATCCTTCCCTAGTGCCTTCAGAAATGTGCCCTGCGGACACCTAGATCTCAGAATTCTGCCTCCAGAACTGTAAAACAATACATTTCTGTTAAGACCCTCAGTTTGTGGTATGTTTTATAACTGCCCTGGCAAACTCATAGAGCAACAATAACAAGGCCTAAGGGAAGAAACAACAGTTCTGGGTCATATCACTCAAAACAGATGTAGTCATTGGCACCTGGGATATACCACATTTACTGCCCAGGCTAGAGCCTGGCTGGCTGGAGGCTGCCCTGGGTTTGTTGAAAATGCTCCACACTGCCTGGAAATACTTATAAAGCTTCTAAAGTTTTGGTTAGGGCGGGGCTGGGTGGAGGCTAACGTGGAGGATGGGGCTGACTCGGTGGGACAACCATGGAGGTAGGCACAGGAGGCTGTGTGACCTGCCAGCAGACTGTCCCAGACTGGGGCTTGCACCCAGGAATAGGGCTCCCATTCAAAAATTTATTTTGTTGTATGGGTTTTTTTTAGCTTTTGTTTTTGTCTTTTACTGAGGGACATAAATACTGGCAGATGGTGGGTAGATTGACATGGAGTGGAGCACATGTGGATTCCTCCCGTTGCTTCCATCTTCTTGTCCAACGAGGAAGTAGGGGCATCGGCTGAGAGCAACAGCAGGTAAGGGGAGGAGTGAATGAGTGATTGCCCACTGAAGACTTGCAGTCATGACTTTAAAGTGCTGGGAACTAGCAGAGCCAGACTGAACAAGACAGTGGCTTAGCTAGGTCAGCATAGCAAAGCAGGATGAGGACAAGAGCATTAATGGTGTGTACAAGGAAGTGAATAGGACAGAGCAGTGAAAATCTGGGAGGGAACAAAATGGCTTGGAGCTGCAGTGACTGGTAATGACAAGGTCTCAGCTGTCACTGGGATGGGGAGGACAAGCTCATGGGAAGGGAGGAGGTTGAGCAGGAGGAGCAGTATTACCACAAGGGAAGGGTCATCCGTAACCTTTATTGATGGAGGCAACAAAAGTTAGTTTGTCGGACATTGATTTTTATCCTTTTGAGGTCAGCATCAAGAGCTCGTATTTTCATCTGAATCCCCATTAATACCTATGGGATAGGTTTATTACTGTTCTCATTGCATTAAATTCTAAATAAACTATAATTCTAGCTCTGATTTTTTGACCTAAAAGTTTTTAAATAGTGTTTAATTTTGAAATGTTTCAGTTTTCTTCATTTAAACTGTTACTAATTCCTACTTTAGCTCACTTATGGTCAGAGGATGTCTCAGATGATTTGCCTGTAAGTGACTTGAACGCCTACTGCAAATTCCCTGGTGACCTGGTACTTTAGAACCCACAACACAAAAACATTAAGCACCAGCATGAAAGATGTCAACAAGGGAGAGTTTATACTACTAGAAGGCCGCAAAACTGATTCTCCAAAACGTCCCATTGCCATGTCATCTGAAGTGTTTAAACATTTTTAAAAAGTATGTTACTCTGAAATACTTTACTTGTATTAATTACAATTCCATAAAAATATTTTCCAGAGTGGGAAAAAGGGAGCAGAGGGAGGCAGGTTAAATGAATAAAAGTCATACTAAATAATGTTTATAATAAGGATATGGTTGGTGATTTCCATAATCAGTATTCAATATACTCCACCACTTTTAAGCACCTATTGGTATCTATTTGACATTATTCACCAATCCAAATAATTTTGTCTCATGACCTATGAAGAGCCATGCATGAAAAGTCGCCCAGTACAAAGTCACTCTGACCACATTCCTTCCCTTTTAAAAACCCTTCCAAGCTTTGTTCTTATTATCTGATTTAAAAATGCTCTTTGCTTTGGTCATTACTATGGGTGAACAGTTACCCCTACAGTTACTATCAAGATTTCTCCCAGAACCAGTTTGGGCCTCATCTACTTTCAGAAGTTCCTGGTGTAACCAACTTAATACCTATGAGACAGATGGAGGGTCAAGGACAGAGGACTGATAGGGAGCAGGTAGAAGGGAAGGGGCCCCAGGTTTAGTCCCTCACTTGCCCGCCTCTGTATTGCTCTTCCTGCCATCTGTCCTCCAGGACAATATTTATTGTCTTGAACCACTCCTTCCCTAGGATAAAATTTCTTTCTCTAGGACCTTCTTTCTCTACATCTGACCTGCACAGCTTCTATCCAGAAAGCCAAGATCAGTCCTAGACCTTGGGCATCTCTCAGGTAGCGGAGGACCAAGAGAGAAGATGAGGACAACCACAGCCCATTTTTAACTGAACACCAGTGTAGGTGTTTCACTGTGACACCAAATAGATACTGAAAAGGTAGTCTTGTCACTTTGTTCTGGTATTGCAACCAATAGTTATAGTACAGTTGAAAAGTAAATGTCTAGGCTCAGCTAAAGTTTAACTCTTAAGCTGCCTCTGGACCATAAATTATTGCCCATTCCAGTCCAGATGTAAGTATTAAGGAAAAGAGATTGTTATCTCTTGACCTTTCCCTTTTTAATTTGTGTATATTTTACTCTCTTAGAATCCAAATCTCATCTGAGGAAAATCAGCTGATTCAGTCTAAGAAGGGTTTGTTTGGGGAGCTAAAAGATCTAGAAAAATTCTTCCATTTGGTCATGGTCTATCTCTGAATAAAGCATCCCCATAAGGGGAATATAGTTACACAATCAACTAAACATAAATTTATTTGAAAACCATGGCCAGGAGGCACAATCCTTTACACACAAACTGCTCAAATATACTGTGCACACCAGGTCCAGTCTTTTTGTTTAATATGGCTATAACCAAATCTGACATAAGACAAGAAAGGGACGGAAACAAAAGTAAATTCTTCAACTGAACTTTGAAACACCATCCACACCTGAGTTTTCAGGTGCAGATAAACCATGGGCCATTTTCTGCTAACAAACAAGAAAAGTGGTTCTTTGCACATAATACATTAAGCAGTTCCTCCAGCTTCAAACACTTCCAATCTCAAACTGATCCCTTCTCACACCTGGTCATGTAAGCAGTACTCCCTGGGTATAGAAGACTAGTCACATATAGAAAAAAATGGTTAATTATAGCAGGCCCAACTGTTCTGCCATGATGGTTGTAACTATAAAGTTTTCAAAATAAAAACTATAAAAATGAAAAATTGTATCGACTAGTTTTTTGGCCACAAGACTAAAAAGTCACTCTGCAACGAGGTCATAAGATTTCATTAAATTTATAGCATCACTTGGTTTGGGGTGAAGGAGAACAAAGCTCTTCAATCCATCATATAATTATGAAACTCTGGACCTCCTAACTGATGCCTTAGTTTCACCTAACTCGGACAGAAATGTTCCCATTTGGCCCTTTAAAATACCTGAACTACTACTACCTTTTTTGCAGAGGCAGACATAAAACTGACCAGGATTATGCAAGGCCCAGCAGGCTGAATGAGAGCTGTTCAAAACCCACTTCTCCCTCGAGGTGAGGACCTGACCTTGGATTAGCTTTCTAGTTTGTTCCCCCTGGAAATCTGATAAAGGTGGACTGTCAGCTGTGAGACAGGTGGGCCTGCTCTTGGTCAAATGCCCCAGGTGGTACCCTGTACCTGGTCTGGGAGGGCAGTGAGTCAACGTAAACACCTGCTAGAAGCCACAGCTCAGGGCCGCCTGCCGAGTGCTCTGCATCTCTTGTTCCTGGGCCCGGGCCCAGGCCCTGGCCGGGACCAAGGCTACACATGGTAGACTGTTACAAGAGGCAGTGGTATCTTATGGCTTCAAAGCCAGGGTGGCTCCTGCCTCCACCTATATAGTCTGTGGGAACTGCTGCAAAAACTTCCACAGAACTGTGCCTAAAGCTGCCCCTGGCATGCTGTCCATGGTGTCTTGTCTGTCCTTTGTCCTTCAGAATAAACTGGTGTCAGACATGGCCTATCCAGGTCTTGAGAGTTTAAATGATAAGTTGAACCCAACACCAGCTACAATGACTGTTGCATATGCACTCGGCAGAGACAACACAATCCTATGTTACCACCAGATAGACACAAACATGGCTATGTATTGGATTAGAATCAACCAAGATAAACCTTTAAGAAATGGTTCAAGATCCTTAAAGGCATCACTGAGGTTTAGGGCAGAGACTATGAAACATACAAAGAAAGGAAAGTACTCATTCATTAAGGGACTGGACTTAACATTTTTAGCAAACTTAGTCATGAGTTATTTCTAAATAAAAGAGCAAGGTACCATGGTACAGAGGGAAGGCGATTTATCCGGGAACCAGATCTGGGTTTCACTCTGGCCATGTGGCCTTAGATAAGATCCTTCCGTCTGCAGCCATCAGTTTACTATAGTTTACTCATTAGAATACTACTGTGAAACCAGTCGCGTTTATGTAACAGCACTACATAATAAGCAAATTCCATGTTAAGTAAAAAAAGGATAAAAATTATAAAGACAAAATTATTTCAATTATATTTTTAAAAAACATGCACAGAAAAAGAAATGGAAGCCACAGACATCAAGGGGGACTGTAAATGAAACTTAAATATCTTTTTTTCCCCTGTTTTCTAAATTTTCTCAAATGAACATATTTTATAGTGGAAAAATAAATTTCAGTTGCATTTCCAACACCCTTGTTACTCACTATGACATTCTGTAATCAATCTTTTGCTCATTATCCTCTTTGGGCATACCATACTAAGATTAAGATTAACCCTGAAAATATCATCCCATATCAGGCTAGTTGTATTATCCTGAAAATGTAAACTGTTTATATAAGAGAATCTAGCAGAAGCAGGATTTAAATATCTTTTATTTAATTAACAGAGCTTAATTACTGTTTCTGACATGTTTCTGACATGGGTATTTATGTATATTTGTTGAATAATTAACGTAATTTTTACTCTTTAATTCATATCTCTAAAGAGCTATGTTTCTTCATATTGCCTGGAATACCTAATTTTCATATTTAGATTTCCATGGACTTTAAGTTTTAAGACAAAATTAAGACCTTCTGAGCAAATCATTCTTGTCCTAATATTAACAGGGACATTTTGTATCAATATACTTACCATAATAAAGTTTGGGGAAAAGTAGGACTTAAAACATCTGAAGATACAAATTCCAAATTCTAAAATATGGGTATTTAAAATTATGAAAGAAAAACTGACTCAAGGAACTTTGGTATCTTTCAGATTTATCCTGTCAATTGTTTGCTTATCTATATTCCTTCCAATGGTATCTTATGTTGCTTCTACAAACATAAGAAGTTCTTGGGACATGCTATTTACATGTGCAAGTAAATAAACTTTACAAATATGTAAAAAGACCCATGTTAATTTTAGAAAGAATAACATGAAAAAAGGTGCTATGCCAGTTTTAACTTCACTGTTTTAATATCATGAAATACAAGTACAAAACATTGTACAATTATATTCTGCTACATGGAGATGGAGTAATACATTTGTGTTCTCACCCGAATCCGTATTGCCCAGTGGTAGCCGCTGTGCCAGTGGCTTTCCACAGGGCTTTTCTACTACTCTTACGAAGTTTTATCAGGAATAAAAAAAGCTTAGAACTCTTTTAAACCATTGCAGATTTATATTTATCTTAACATTCTTGTTCAGCTGCTTTGGAGAACTCTTAAGAAATACAAAACTGCCTTATGCAAGAGATTCGAGTAGGTAATTTTGTGATTTCACGTTGGCCAAGATCTCCCTTATGCTGGCACTGCAGAGCCTCTGTGCACTTACATCACCTTAGAAAAAAAGTGTTGTCGCGATAGCCCTCTTGTTGTTTAGGAAAGCAAATTACCATTTCCTGAAAAGCACAGAATGTTAGTTATTGGCTAAGCAATAATTCATGAAACTTCATTTACATAAGACAAATAACAACAACAGAGGACCATAAAGACCCACGTGTACTAAAGAAAAACAAGTTCTCAAATATTCAAACTGTTTTTGCTACCTCTAAAGTGGTTTAATGACATCAAGTGAGAACACCAGCTAATAAAGAAAAAGTAGACTCTGTGAAACTGTCCAGACATCAGCTTTCATAACATACCTCACAGTTTTCAGCCATTTCAGGTAAGACTTTTCTTATGACAAACAAACAAAAAAATGATGAAAGCAGCATTTACTTTGTTGGAAATGTGAAAAAAATAAAAATACTGCTAATTTCATAAAATATTTGAAACTAATTTTGTTTTTATAAATAAATAAAGTGGTGTTTATCTTTTTTTAAAGTTTTAATTACCATTCTTGCTGTTAAAATTATTTAAAGTTATGTCAACCTTTAAGGATAAACTTCGGGGTACTTAAAACAACATGTTTGGAAAACTGAACCACATTTTTTACTGCCAGGATTATGCTTTGTTCTTGGTCGAATCATCTTTGTTTCTTCTTTTTACATCCCAGTTATAAACCCTGGCCATATCTGCAAGAATTGTCAAAGAAAATGCAAATACAATTCTAAAGATAACATACGCAATGCCTAACTATTCATTTACACAGTGAATCAAAAATGGCAATCACACAAAGTACTAGTGACAATATACCAAGAAAAGACTGAAACTAAATTCCACCAAAGCCAAGTCAAGGCCTCAAATCAGTCACTGCTTAGCATGTCTAGTCAACTATGGCGTTCTATCCGACAAACACAGGCCTTACAGTGTCAGCAGCTTTTAAGACAGCCCCTCATGCATAAAATTTCAAAGATTGTTCAAACCATGCCTTGACATGTAACACTTAAATTAGTACAATTTAATTATCAGTAATTTTATCTCTTACTCTCTGTTTAGTTTAACAGGACATTCACCCCACTTATTAAGCCATCTACATCTTTCCCTTTCCACAAGCACCATCCAGCACAGGCCTTCACACATCAACTATTTCTTTCATCACCGTATTGGTCATCTACATTTTCTCCAATCTTCTAAGAATTTTATTTATTTTTTTTTCTCTGAATGAAGTCTCCACCTTACCAATCACATGCCAACCCTGCTCTAGGCCTCAAGTAGGCCTGCCTTCTCTCACCCCACCACTCAACACCTGTCATATTCTCCATGCTATGGAGAAAAGGGAGAAGTGCAGCCCCTACACTTGAAGAGCTCCCAGTCCAGCATGAAAAACAAAGTCCTACAAGCAAAGTGCTAAGTAAGCACACAGTAACAACAAAACGCCCTGAGAGGATTAGAAAATATTCAGAAATGTTCCGCTGCTCGAGCTGAAATATGAAACATAAAAAGGAGTAAGCAGGTAAGTAGGGGGAAATCATTCCAGGTAGGAGGAACAAAGTGTGGAAATGCGAACTACATGGCACATTTGAGGGGTGAGCAGGACAACTGACTGGGTTACTTAGAACTCCGGGTGTACTGTGGGAGGGCGAGGAAAGGAAGAAATCAGTGGCTTGAGGTAAAGCTGGCTGCAGCCCCTCAGAGTGCCCATGTGCATACCTTACAAGTCACAAGGAACCAGGGAAGTACTATGACCAGAGGAATACACATAACATGCGTGACTCAGTAAATTCAGGGTGGAGATAGTGTGAATGACAGATGGGAGGAAAACAGACTAGAAAACTACCAAGTCCAGGTTCTGGAAGGCCAAAATGAGAGTCACAGCAATGGGCAGAGAGGTTTACAAGGGAAATCAGACAAGAGTCTGCTGATTAGTGGCTTTAGGTGACGAACAAGGAAGCAGTGAAGGCCTACTCCCAGGTTTCTGTCTTGGGTGACTGTGTGGGGCAAATGACTGTGACAGGAACCAGGAGGAGAGACAGGTCAGAGAGCAAAGGCCAAGAGCTGTGTTTCAACATGCCAGCCTTCCGCCTTGACGAGAATACCCATCCCCTGCCTCTTCTCTCCACTGATACAAATCCTACCCTGCCTTTAAAAACAGCCTAAGTTCTACCTTCTCAAAGCCTGCTCTGAACTAATTCCAGTTCATACCTATCTTTCTGTAACTTTAAAATTGCCTTGGTGTTCTGTACATGAAATGAACATACTTATATTTGCTATGAAATATGAAATATTTGTTAAGAAATCATCATTTAGCTGGTTTACATGTACAGTTCTAAACAGCAAGACTTTGCCACTCTTTTTCTTATTTGCACTGATTCCCTCACCATCCCATGCCCCATACAGCTTAGCACACTTGTAGGAACATAGGAGACCCTTAAAATAATGCTTGAGGAACTACTTACTTGACAAACTATTTGGAAGGAAAATGCTCATGTGTTAAATTGAATTTGCTCTTCCCATACTTTCATACTTCAAATTCAGATTAGTCTACCTACAAAGTTATTTAAGTACTAATATTAAGTATTAGTTCCAAATACATCATGTACTACTCTCATAAAATGTGCAACTTACCATTACTCTAAGAATAAGTACATTTTTCTCATTAAAGCAATGCATGTAAGAATGTTAAAAACATCTTTCTCCTTTCCTTCCTTTGCCTTTTTTTAAGAAAGGATACTGACTTCTGTGGTAGTAAATTGATCTCGAAGAAAGTCCAGGTCTTCCTCAAGAGAATCAAGATTCTTTGTGGCAGTCGATAAATTCTTTTCCAACAAAGCCTGAGCTTCATCAATATCATATTCAAGCATTACATTAGCCTGGAGAGACAGAACCATGACAGTCACTAAGCATTTACCTAGTACTTGATAGGTTAGAGCAGGGGTTGGCAAACTACAGTCCTTGAGCCAAATCCAGCTGGCTGCCTCTGTCATAAGTTTTATTGAAACCCAGCTATTTTTTATTCACTTAGACTTTCACACCACAGTGGCAGAGTTAAATACTACTTGTGACAGAGACCATGTGGTCTGCAAAGCCAAAAATATTTACTCTCTGCCCTTTTACAGAAAGTTTATTGACTCATGAGTTAAGAGTGTTTCTTTACATATATTATATCATTTACTCCTCATAACAACCCTGTGAGGCAAGTTATCTGCTTTACAGTTAAGAACAGAGGCTCAGAGAATGTGACAATGAATGTATGTATGTTCGTGTATAACTGAAAAATTGTGCCCTACACTGGAATTTGACACAACATTGTAAAATGACTATAACAAAAAAATGTTCAAAAACAAAACAAAACAAAACAAAAAGAACAGAGGCTCAGAAGTCAGGTGACCTATGCTTGCATAGACAGTAAATAAATGGAAGAATGAGGATAAGAACCACTATGTTTAACATGGATGTTCCTGGAGAATGTCATTGTAAGTGAAGTAAGCCAGAAAGAGAAAGAAAAATACCATATGAGATCACTCATATGTGGAATTAAAAAAAAAAAAAAAAAAGAAATACAAAACAGAAACAGACTCATAGACATGGAATACAAACTTGTGGTTGCCAAGGGGGCGGAGGGTGGGAAGGGATAGACTGGGATTTCAAAATTGTAGACTAGATAAACAAGATTATACTGTATAGCACAGGGAAATATATACAAGATCTTGTGGTAGCTTACAGAGAAAAGAATGTGACAATGAATATATGTATGTTCGTGTATAAGTGAAAAATTGTGCTGTACACTGGAATTTGATACAACATTGTAAAATGACTATAACTCAATAAAAAATGTTAAAAAAAAACCCCACTATGTTTAGTTACCAGATCCTATCTTTCTACTACCTCCATCATGACACTAACTAGTATTACATTTCAATCAACTTTAAAAGTTGTTTCTGAGCTTAAGATACAATAACTTAAAAGTTTTCAAAGACATATATATTACCTATATTTAATCCATTAAGAAAAGCAGCTAACTTTTACTGTCTCCTTCTCATTTCCAACAGATGGTAGGGGCAAAGGCAAAGTTACTGACTTACCACTTTCATCATCTGACAGATGGAATTTAAAAATTACTCAAATGATTGTCATAAGGATTAAATGAGACAACATGAAAATATTTGGCACAAAGTAGGTGCTACATAGATACTTACTGACTGAATATGCCAATCTATGATAATTAGAAAACTGCATAAAAATTCAGGGACAAAAATATTCAATGAAAAGCAAATGCCTCTCCAAACCCATACCCCCAATATCATTCCTCAATCAATTACTGTTGTCTCTTATTACGTTTTTTTTTTTTTTCAGAAAATGTCTACACTTTGCCTACTTTTAATAAGAAAAAATGGAATACATTTAAAAACACTTCATTCACGTCAAAAACCATCAGTATCAGGCATTCATTTGGGAAGTACCCTGTGCCAAGTATTTCTCCCAAGCTGATTCACTCCTCAAATACTGCCTTATCAGCTTCTCCACTTGACGGTGTAATAGGAACCTCAAGACTGACGTGCCCAAAACACAACTCCAAGTCACCGTGAAAACCTGTTTCTCCTTTGCCTGTGATTTGAGTTACAAGTATTTTTTCTATTCATTGCCTTTGACTTTGCTTATGGTTTCTGGGTTTTGTGGCCTAAAAAACCATCCTTATTCCAGGGTTACAAAATGAGTTATCTATGACTTGGCCTAGAACTTTGATAGTGTCAGTATTTCATATAAGTATGTGATCTATTTGGAATTCATCCTCCTGCAAGGTGGGCTCCAGGTGCAATTCTTAACAGAGAGCTCCCTGTTGTCCCAGTCTAGTTTATGGAATTATCTTATTCACACTTGTTGATGGAATGTGAGCCAAGGGAAAGCGAAACCAAGGAGGATAACCCCCAGGATTTGAGCCATTGGGTGGATAACTGTTCCATTTACAGAACCAAAACTAAACAAGTATGGGAATAATGGTGGCAGAATTAAATGTAAAAACTCTGAAAATATTACAGCTAACAAAAAGCAGGAGAAGGAACTAAGGGATAGAGAAGCGAGTGCCTCTCAGGGATGATCCTATAGGACAGGAGGGAGAGCTTCGAGTAGTACTGACTTGCTACTTTGTATGGGAACTTGCCTGAGACAACAAGATCGATGGACAGCTAGCTGGACAGTCAGGAGTGACTCGGCTGGTTGGTCAGGGGACTGAGAGGAGTAAAGTAGGAAGAAATCACAGACAAGGTCTATGAAATCATCAAAATTGAAATACATGATTTAAAAAATGTATTCTAACCTCAAGTTTTTTGTAATAATCTTTTCTCCCTTTAGAGAGAAACTTCTAGAACTAACTCTTACGGTGAAGAAACATTTATCTGAGGTTCAACAGTACTTTCTATTTTACATCTATTGCTCTTCCTTCTGTTACATTTAAGAGAGGAAGCATTAGCTGGAGGGGAAGGAGGGTTGTGATCAGTTTTGTTTTGAGTGGGACAGACTTGAGCATGTTTCTGCAGTAATCTTCATCACACTCCTGATCCCCACTGGACACCACCCCCTCATTCCTTCCACAGTCAAGGGAGATGAGCACTTTACACAGCTCAAACAGTACCACTGTGCAAGGGAAAACATCCTGGTTTACAAATGTCAGCCAAGGAAGCTGCGGCTACTACACTTACTTACCCCCAACCACAGACACACTTTATCAGTAGGAGGAACTGAAGCTTTGCAATACAAGTTATCTGCCAGTAAGAATCTGGTCTCCAGTGAATTGGTGGACTCCTTCAAAAGAAATGACAGTACTGTAAACAGTCCATTTTAACATCAACATTATAAAGGAGAGATCACAGAGCTGAATCTAAGCCATTTAAAACAGTACCATCATGCAGACTAAATACAGTGGTAAAAGAAATGAATGCTGGAGCCAGACAGCTGGGCACGGAGGGCGTGGACTCTGGCTCAGCTACTTACTACGTGTGTGCGCATGCACACACACACATCCAACAGTACCTGGCGCAAGGTAAGCACCATTCAAGAAACATCTAGCGTTAATTATTGCTTCATCAGTGCTTCATGCTCAACTAACCAGTTTTCTGAAGTTTCCTACAAAGTTCAGGACAGAAAAAATGTACTAGAAATGTAGTTATTTTACCAGTCAACCTATAAATCATATATATACATGTACACATAATCTTGTAAATACAATACGCTTAGGAAATTTAATCTTTACAGCCTGCTTTTATTTAATAAATACTGGATTAAGACTAAAAAGATTCTCAAATCCAGTTTTCCCAGCAACTAGCTATATGACACTGGTCAAGTGTAACCTCTTTGCAAAGTTTCCTCGACTGTGAAATGAGAACCCAAAATATAATTTCTAAGATTCTTTCTAGCTCTGTAAGTCTTGGACTCACTCCTTATTCTGAGAGAACAACAGCAACAACAAAAACTGACTTTTGGCGGAAAGGCACATGTATTACAGAAGCACAGTGTCTGTAACCTCAAGACATGTGCTCAAGAAGGCAGACTGGATCTCCCAGCACAGTTCAAATACCAAAGAGCACGTCTCTGCTGAAATATCCTGGTTGGCTCATATTTACAAACAAAAATGCACTTACTTTTTTCTTCTGCATGTATTTTAGAATTTCCAAAGTCTGCTTAATTTCAGGAATCTGACTTTTTAGCCTGTGAATAAGAAAAAGGTTAGCTTAATATTTCTGCCACCAAGACACAGTCTTACTAGCTTTGCATTTTCTGTTGATATGTTTTGAGGGCAATTTATACATATGAAATCTTTAAGATATTTAATAAATTTTGTTTATTAAAATATCTATCCCAGACATAAATATTTACTAAAATATTTAGATATAATAGCAAATATTTATGGAATGCCTACTGTGTACCAAAGCCCTGTTCTACGTGTCAAACACCACAGTAAATCATATTCCACATAGGTGATTCAGAGGTTCTGCATCTGATTAGAATTGGATTTTAAATAGACTAATTTTAAAAATAACATGCATTCAAATATATTCTAAATTGGAAACCACTGGAAACCACCAACTCTGTCAGGCGTGATGAGACTGACTGGACTTAACAGGTAAGTTATATAATAGCTACTAGCCTGGAATAACTGGACATCCACACATAAAAAATTACTCTAGACACAGACCTTACACATTTCACAAAACTTAAGATGAATCATACCTAAATATGTACAATGAAAAACTATAAAGTTCCTAGAAGATAACACATGAGAAAACCTAGATGACCTTGGGTATGGTAAAGACTTTTCAGATACAACACCAAAGACACAATCCATGAAAGAAATGACATGCTAGACTTTATTAAAATTAACAACTTCTGTTCTGCCAAAGATCCATCAAGAGAATAAACAGACAAGGTACAGACTGGAAGAAAATATCTGCAAAAGACACATCTGATAAAGGGCTGGTATCCAAAATACACAAAAAACTCTCAAAACTCAACAATAAAACAGACAACTGGATTTTTTAAATGTACTAAAGACCTTACTTAACAGACCCCTCACTAAAGAAGATACACAGGAGGCAAATAAGCACATGAAAAGATGCTCCAAGGAGACCGAAAGTGGAGTCTTCCGAGCATTTCAAATATCTGCTTAGAAATAGCATGCGATAAAAAGGAACATTATTAATACACTGGTGTTCTTCACTTCATTACATGAACAGCCACAGGAAAACTAAAGGAAATGTCTTCATTATTCTGACTGTAAATTCTCTGTCATGTGATAATGGAATATGGGATGCTACATATATTATATACTTATATATATGTAAGACTTAAAGAAATGGAAAGATATCACATGTTCTTGATTTGGAAGAATTAATATTGTTAAAATGGCCATACTACCCAATGCAATCTACAGATTTAATGCCATCCCTATCAAAATACCCAGGACATTTTCCACAGAACTAGAACAAATAATCCTAAAATTTATACGGAATCAATAAAGACCCAGGATTGCCAAAGAACACTGAAGAAAAAGAATGAAGCAGGAGGAATAACCCTCCCATATTTCAGACAATATTACAGAGCTACAGCAATCAAAACAGCATGGTATTGGCACAAAAATAGACATATGGATCAATGGAACAAAACAGAGAGCCCAGAAATAAATCCAAAGGCCTACGGCCAATTAATCTTCAACAAAGAAGGCAAGAATATACAATGGAGTAAAGACAGTCTCTTCAGCAAGTAATGTTGGGAAAACTGACAGCAGCATATAAATCAATGAAGTTAGAACACTCCCTCACACCCTATACACAAATAAACCCAAAATGGCTTAAAGACTTAAATATAAGATATGATACCATAAAACTCCTAGAAGAAAACATGGGCAAAACATTCTTTGACATAAATCTTAGCAATGTTCTAGAGCAGTCTACCAGGCAATGGAAATAAGAGCAAAAATAAACAAATGGGACCTAATTAAACTCATAAGCTTTTGCATAGCAAAGGAAACCATAAGCAAAACAAAACAACAAACTAAGGAATGGAAGAAAATATTTGCAAATGATGCGACTGACAAAGGCTTTATTTCCAGAATATATAAACAGCTCATACAACTTAATAACAAAAAACAAACAACCCAATCCAAAAACGTGTAGAAGACCTAAACGAGCATTTCTCCAATGAAGATGTACGAATGGCCAATAGACATATGAAAAAATGCTCAATATCACTAATTATCAGAGAAATGCAAATTAAAACTACAAGGTATCACCTCACCCCAGTCAGGATGGCCATCATTCAAAAGTCCAGAAATGATAAATTCTGGAGAGGGTGTGGAGAAAAAGGAATCTTCCTACACTGTTGGTGGGAATGTAGTTTGGTGCAGCCATTATGGAAAACAGTATGGAGATTCCTCAAAAAACTAAACAGACTTACCATATGATCCGGCAATCCCACCTCTGGGTATATACCCAGAGGGAACTCTGATTTGAAAAGATACATGCACCCCAATGTTCATGGCAGCATTATATACAACAGCCAAGACATGGAAACAACCTAAATGTCCATCGACAGATGACTGGATAAAGAAGATGTGGTATACTTATACAATGGAATACTACTCAGCCATTAAAAGAAAATAATGCCATTTGCAGCAACATGGATGGACCTAGAGACCGTCATTCTAAGTGAAGTAAGCCAGAAAGAGAAAGAAAAACACCATATGATATCACTCATATGTGGAATCTGAAAAAAAAAAGGACATTATGAATTCATCTACAAAACAGAAAGACTTACAGACTTAGTAAACAATCTTAAGGTTACTGGGGAAAGGGCATGGGAGGGGATAAATTTGGGAGTTTGAGATTTACAAATGTTAGCCATTATATATAAAAATAGATTTTAAAAATGTTTCTTTTGTAAAGCACATGGAACTATGTTCAATATCTTATAATAAACATTAATAGAAAAAATATGAAAATGAATATATGTATGTATATGCATGACTGGGACATTGTGCTGTACACCAGAGATTGACACATTGTAACTGAGTGTACTTCAATTAAAAAAAAAAAGAAATGAGTTATCAAGCCATTAAAAGACATGGAGGAAACTTCAATGCATATTACTAAGTGAAAGAAGCCAATCTGAAAAGGCTACGTACTATATGACTCCAAGTATAAGACATTCTGGAAAAGACAAAACTATGGAGACAGTAAAAGGATCAGCGGTTGTCAGGTTAGGGGGAAGGGAGGGATGAATACGTGGAGCACAGAGAATTGTTAGGTCAGTGAAACTGCTCTGTTTGATACTGTAATAGTGGACACATGATATCGTCCATTTGTCCAAACCCAGAGAAGATGTGGTATACTCTGGCAGAACACCCAGAGTGAACACTAATATAAACTATGGACTTTAGTTAATAATAACACATCAATATCGGCTCATCAACTGTAACAAATGCCCCACTCTGGTGGAGGGTGTTGGTAACGGGGGAGGCTGTGCATGTGTGGGGGCTGGAGGTAGGTGAGAAATCTATGTATCTTCTGCTCAATTTTGCTATGAAACTAAAACTTCCCTAAAAATAAAGCCTATTAGAAATAATTTTTTAAAAACTACTAGCAACTGATTCTCAAATGACATGAATCTCACTGACAAGAAAATAAAGAGATAAAATATGCTGAAAACACTCAGAGAGGAAAGAATAAAACTTTTAAGCTTTTTTTTTGGACAATTAGAAGCTACCCAAGGCTTTAAGTGTTTTGCGTGGAAAAAAGTGCAAAATAGTTCTGGGGTTCCTGTCAAATCACAATGTAATTTGTAACAAAACAGACTAAGGATACAAAAAGAAAGGTGTGGTCCTTTAAGAATACATTTAACTAAATATTATTGGAGATCAGCATGTAAACAAAGTTTAAATATGATAATGAAAATATAGTTACTGAATCATATAAAGGAAGTCACAGCACATGTGAAAGAGGCTGGCATGGCAAACTTTGTTACACCCTGTGCTACTGACTTGGCAAGAAATGTGTTAGATGAGCCTGACGCTTAAAAAAAATAGTATCACTATCTAGTCATATAGCCTAATGAATAATCTAGAAACACACATTTAGCATTGATTTTTTTTAACTTAGTTTGAAGGCTAATGTTCTATGAATTCTTTACAATTCAACACATGCTGTAGATCTCTCCATTCTGCTTATTTTTGTATATGCTGATATAGGTAAATGCTACAAAGATGTACATTTATTCATTTGTAAAATATCTGATACACATACAACATAAGTATGTTCAAATCAAGTTTTTTTGGTCATGTAAATGACTTCTATGATATATTTTTGCACGTATTACATGTAATAGATAAGCTAGGAAGCATATCAATGAATCAAGCAGCTACAATCCCATTCGACTTAGGAACCACATCACCAAGGCCACTATGCATGTCTGAGAAATACACCCCTCCCCACCATGCTCTGTCCCAAAAGATAGCAACTCTCCAGAACTGTGTGTTTACAGTCCCTTTTTTACCTTTTCAAATAGTTCATCACATCTATGTGTATCCCTAAACAATTTATTCTTTGCGGGTTTCTCAGCTTAATACAAGCAGTCTCTTGTACATGCTTTTCTGGGGTTTGCTTTATAACTCAATTAGGTTCCTAAGATTTGTTCATTTATTTTCACTGCTGTGTAACATCCAATTACAAATATAACACAACTTGTTTTTCCACTGCCCTGTCAATGGACACTTGGTTTAGTTCTAGGTCTTTGTTATTATATGAACAATGGAAATCTCTAGGTCCTGGGAGTGCAAAGGGCAGTGAGAGGGGAAGCAGCAGCTTAGAAGTGAAGTGGATCAAGTCCTCAAAAGGGGAGTTTAAGGTTAAAAGGAAACTTTCTA
This sequence comes from Camelus ferus, assembly GCF_009834535.1. NCBI lineage: Eukaryota > Metazoa > Chordata > Mammalia > Artiodactyla > Camelidae > Camelus > Camelus ferus. The sequence goes on along the minus strand of NC_045732.1, from coordinate 78,483,172 downwards.
GGTGTTATTCCTCCCCCTAAAGTGCCCTGTGTGAATTGCATTACCTACCCTATCACTGCTAAAGGGCAGAAAGCCAGTAGAACTAGCCAGAGTCAGGGAGAAGGTAAGGCTGAGGAGCTGAGAAGACAAGTTCCCAGCAGTTCCTCTTTCTCCACTTCCACTCCCAGGGGAGATGATAAAGACAGAGAAACAGAAAGAATCTCCCAGTGGCCAAGTTGTCTGGCTGGGGAGAAGGAACATTTGTTCAATGGCTGTGCCACAGACTGAATAGCAGCAGCATTCTTCCTAACCCTACCCACAGGAAGGGACTTAAATTATTCCCACTCCCACATACATTACTGGCCAAAGTAACTTGATATCCCTGAGCTGACAGGCACAATAATCTGATCAACTCAACTACAAAATTAAATAAAGACAATAAACTCAACAACCTCTACAAGATGAAACAAAATTAAATAGTAAAAGATTATACAAAAAAAGATTATACACACAACATTGTAAACTGACTATACTACAATAAGAAAAGAGAAATGGAAAAAAGATTATACAGTGAGTATTAAAAATACCTCTAAGAGAAAAGAAGATATTGGTAATCTGAAGAAAAAACAAGTAGATGTAAGAAGAGCCAACCAAAAATGACATAGGGATCCCAGGAACTGTAAGATAATTGAAAGATGGCAGCTTATTAATAAATAAAAAATACATAACTAAATTAGAATATCATCATTCTGCAACTCATAATTAATGGATCTAGGCATTGAGTATCATAGTAAGAGACAATTAGATACTATCTGCCTCTTAATGGAAAAACAATACACAAATCTATGAAGCAGTGTTGCCAAAAACAAAAGAAAGAAAAGAAAACCTATGACCAAGACTACAGATCTAATTATCACTTTACTGTAAACAGAAAGTACAAAGAAACATGCCTGAAAACCCACAATTGCTTTGAAATTTAGCAACACACTTCTGAATAATCCAGATTATAGATATAAATGTGAAACAAAAAACAATAAAGCCATGAAATACAAAATTGGCTTTCTTAAGCAATACACAAAAAGCACTATGAAGAGAAATTTTGACTGAAAACATTTAAATTAAGAACTACTTATCAACAGAAACCATAACAGGGGGAGGCTATAGCTCAACTGGCAGAGCATGTGCTTAGCGTGCATGAAGTCCTGGGTTCAATCCCCAGTACCTCCTCTAAAAATAAATAAATGTAATTACCTCCCCTCCCCAGGCCAAAATAAAATAAATAATACAATAATGAACAAATAAAAAATATAAAAAAGAAATCATAAGAAAAAAAGACAAATTACAAAAGTAAGAAAAATTTCTCACACATATAATCTAAATGTGTCCAATATATAAAGAATTCCTACAAATAAAAAGACAACCAAGCCACTATTAAAATGGATAAAACTCTTCAAAAAAGTTTTCTGTATTCACTGTGTCCAATTTTATCATTCTTTTCTGAATCACTGGACCAACACTGTTCCCATTCAGAATATCAATGTCTTCCACTTAACTAAGTCCAAGTCCATTCTCAGCCCTTATCCCACTTGGGCGAGCTATCAGCAGCATCAGACAGGGGTGATCATTCCCTCCTCCAGGACACATTTTTTTTAGCTGGGCTTCCAGAACCCCATGATCTCCTGGCTTTCCTGACCTCACTGAAAGCTTCTTTTCAGTCTTTTTTGGTAGTTATCCCTCTTCTCCCTGTCGCAATGCCTAGATCTTTGATCGTCTCTCTTGGTAATGCAGCTCACTTCAGTCCTCTGACTTTAAATGACTTCCAAATTTTTATCTCCAGCCCAGATTGCTCCCAAAATTCAGACTCATATATTTAATCACCTACTTACATCTCCACCTGGATGCCCAAAAGGCATCTTAAATGTGTCCAGAATTGAACTGCTCCTGATCTTCCCCCAAACCTGCTCCACCCAGTCTTCTCAGGTGATGGTAACTCTCCTTTCCAGTTGCTCAGACCTGGGAGCCATCCTACATGCCTCAGTACGAGAGTCAGCAATTTAAGTCTATACAGAGATTCTCTCCTCTTCCCCAGGGCTTGGTTGTGAGGTGCATTTTCTCCTCTAACTATAACTTCCCTACAAGTGATCTCAAATCCGATGGCTTTAGTCTTCTTTTTCAAATAAAAATAAACTTTTATTATAAAAGCAGCACATGTACACTACAGAGAATTAAGAATACAGATAAGCAAAATAAGAAAAATGCCATATTCCCACCACCCAAAGATTACCACTGTTAATGCAACACTATTGTCAATTCTTCCAGGTATGTCTATGCACATACACATTTTTCCCCCAAAATGAAAGCATACTGTTTATAGCATTTTCTATTCTTTCTTCCATTAACACTCTTCATCTGTCCATGTCAATGACTTTTCATATCATCTAATACCAAGCCCTTATTCAAATTTCCTCAATTGTCACCAAACTCAAAGAAGAAAATGTATCTAAAAACAAACTTTTGTATCTTTGCACAAGTGGTACCCTCATACCCAGACTACCCTTCCTTACTTTAGTCTGCCTCCAAACTCACAACCAGCCTTCAGAATTCTACACAGCCGCCTGCTCCTCTTGGAGCTCTTTGTCTGCCTGCTTCAGATCATACCTTCCCCTGTATTAACTCATTATTTTGTACTACAGTGTCTTGACTGCTACACTTTGTGAACCTAATTTACTTACAAACCTATCATGCCCCTAGATTATGTCCCTGTGTAGATACTGGAACTTATTTCACTCAAAACAGTATCTGGCACCTATTAGGAATTCCATAAACACTTAACTGACAGAAGAATGCTGGCACATGTGCATAGCAGACAGATACTCATAAGTATTTATTACTGGGAACTGATTTCATAAGCTACTATAAAAATACAGGGGAATAAAGGATTGAAAGCAAGGATACTTTTATTCTATGCCCATTAGTTACGTAGTTCTGGGAAAGTCATATCCTCTGTGGGTCTCTCATCTCAACAGCAAAATGAGAAGGATGAAGTGGACACCTAAGATGTTATGCTCTTAGATGCTCTGGAATAAGTACTTCAATATTCATCTATTATGTTTCTAAACCATATTTAGACTGACAATATCAAGTGCTGACAAGGATGAGGAACAAAACTCCCATACACTGCTGGTGGGAGTGTAATATGCAATAGCAACTTTGGAGGATGTTTGGCACTTTCTCATAAAATTAAACATACACTTACCATGTAAGTCAGCAATTCCACCCCTAGGTAATTTCCAGGAGAAATGAAAACAAACGTCCACACAAAGACTTAAAATCAAATGGAGAAACAATCCAAATGTCCATCGACAGGCAAAGAGATAAAAATAGACAAAAATTGTGGTACATCCACAACAACAGAAAATGACTCAGTACTAAAAAGAAACTAATTTACTGCTATAACACCATGGATGACTCTCAAAAGTATTATACTAAGTGTAATAAGCCTGACATAAAACAGTAGTTACTATATGTTCCATTTATATGAAGTTTAAGAACAGAGAAAACTAACCTATGATTAAAATAATCAGAAAAGTGGTCATCTCTAGGACTGGGCAGGGTTGGCTGGAAAGGGGTGGGAGGAACTTCCTGGGGTAATAGAAATGTTCTATATATTGGTCTGGGCAATGGTTAAAAAGTAGATACATTTATCGAAGTTAACCAAACTAAACATTCAACAAACAGACATTTTATTTGTATGCAAATTGTCTCAATCTTTCAAAAGTTTAAGCTATACAAGATTACTCTTTAAAACTTGGAAATTTTCACTCTTACCTCCTTTTCTTTTGAGCAAGGTTGAGTTCCATAAACTTATACTTCTGGTACTGTTCATCCAGCTTCTTTAGTACTGTATCTGCAGTCTCATTCCCAGGCTGTTTCATAAAGGAATCTACATCTTCCTTTAGCATCAGAAAGAATACATTACAAACCTTAGAATTCATACCTCTAATCAGATTTTTGACTGCTTTAGCTTTATTTTTAAAACATAAAGGAAAAAGAGCTTGTGTTTCTTTTTCTCTAAAGGCTTATAAAAAAAGTAGTTATAAAAGTTAGGGACCATTTCAGACAGTGCACATACACTATGTAGCTAATTTATTCTTCCTCCATCTTCCTCTTTTTACTTACACATGGGGAAAGATGACCTTGTCTACTTCATGCATCCTCCATGCAGCACTAGTAGCAAATATGAAAATTACCAACAGTCAAACACATTGCCTAGTCATGTGCCCTACCCACAAAATGATTCAACAGGTTGCCTGCCAAAATTATCAATTTTATCACTTAAAATTTTAATTCAAGTACTGCCACAGAAATCAAGCTAAACATGGTCAGTAGGTTCCTAAAACAAGCCACAAATGCTTCCTTAAGTATCAAGTGGTTGAAATAAAGCAAACCTAAGAGGCAAACAGAACAATCTTTTGTAACAGGAATAATTAACCAAAAGACAAGCAGTAAAACCCAACAGCATTTTTTAAAAATGCAAACTACACAGGCTGGCCCTTGAAGAAAAGCTAGTTACTTAGATAAGGATCAGGTACTAAGTGAAAATATATGGAAGTTTTAAGGAGATTTTATAAGGGCTTTCCAGTAGTTTAAAGAACTGTAGTCCTTCACTGCAAGTATCTTACAGTTCCTGGGATTGCTACATCAGTGTTCTCATCCATGCTTACTAGCTATAAGGAAGCATTTTAACCAAAACAAGGCAAGAAGAAAAAGGAAGAGAATCACAGCAAGGGAGTGCACTAGTAAGTGCTCAGCAAACATCAGCTGTGTCTATACAACGTGCTAAGGGAACAGATGGAAGTGCCAAGAATGCCGTCCTGGGGTGGCAGTCAGGGAAAACTACAGGGAGGTCATATCTGAACTACATGTTGAGATGAAGAGGTCAACAAAGGGACAAGGGGGAAAGGGACAATTTAAGCAGAGAAAGAAATTACTGCACCAATGGAAATGGGGAAAAGGCACAGTCTGGTTTCTAGCCAATATGGTATACTGCCTCCTCTCACCACATACAGTAATACATATTAAGCATCTACCTGCAATACTGAAAGGACAATTTCTGTTTCTCTTGGCAACTCTAAGTACTGCCACCCCTATTTCAGTTAAAGAAACGGAGGCCAGAAGCTGTAAATTAATATGCTCAAGACTAAGCGGCAAGTGGGAAGTAGAGGCAGGATTCAAACCTTGGGCTACTTAGAAACCAATGTTCTTTCTACAGTATTATGCTATTTACAATTGTTTGGGAACATAAAAATATTTATGCAAAATTTGGATTATTATATTAGATTGGTAGAAATTTTAAGGTCTAAAAAAAAACCCATAACATTTTAGGGAAAAATGCATTTTAAGATAAGACTTTATTAAGCCTTCAGATAAAGTCTATCCTCCTGAATTAGATTTGTGAAGCCATCTCTCCGTGACCACCGTGAAGGTAGTATTTTAAGGCACTATGGAAACTCAATTCCACATCTGGTCATGAGCTTATACTGTGTGTTAGGTACTGTGCGGGACCAGGAGAAATGACACTGAGCAAGATAACGACCTCACTTTCCTCCCAGAGGCAGAGCATGACATGTAAGTAGAGGCGATGGAGCTCCACAGACTGCCGAATTCAAATCCTGGGTAACTCACACCCTGCGTGACTCGGGGCAAGTTACTCAGGGGCTCTGTGGTTCACTTTCACCATCTACAAAATGAGAGTAACAGTACCTGCCTCCTAGGGTTTTGTAAAAGCATTAGGAAAGTGCCCTGTATTCAAGACATTTTATGTGTTAAGCTGGGAGATGAGTGTAAAGAAACAAATGGCACAGCTCAGGGAGAAGTATAGAAAATTCTATAAAACTGAATCAGCAAATGTAAATATACAGAGTATACATAAAAGTGGTCTAAATAAAAGAATAAATAAAATAAATGGGTCTTTTGAAGGGTGTAAGATATGATTAGCAAAAAGACAGAGATAAGGCAATATAGATTAAGAAAATTCCCTTAAGATTTTGTAGCAGTTCAGCCAGAAATGAGTAGGGAAAGATAGATGACACCGGGCTGGAAGGTCAGTCACGTTTTCTCTCATTATTCCAACAGTTTTCAAATACTATTTCGAGAATAGCGTTATGGAAGTACTGGGTTGAAACCAACTACTTGCTTCTCTCTGGACTTAGGTTCGTCTCCCTGTTCTGTGAAGATTCCAAATTGCATTCGTCGCTTCCTTTCTGAACTCCACACGATTTATTCTCTACTAAGTTGTTAGGACAATGTTATCTAAAAGCAAATATGATTATACAGTGGCTTTAACTAGACACCTTCCGTTGCCTACTGGATAAAACCTCAGTTCCTCAGCAGGACACACAAGGGCTTCACGTTCTCACCCTCTCCGACTTCCCCAGCAGTCCCTTCCTCCATTCTTCAAAGGAAGGAACCACTGCAGTCCTTCCCCAGACTAGGTATCACTTCCTATCTTCACACCTTAGCACCAGCTCTTCTGCCTTCTCATTGTACCCTAAGTCACCACTCACACATCGGCCTCTCCAGAACCTAGGCCGGGACTCAAGCTTCTCACCGCCTCCCGTTCTCCAGGAAGCAGGGGACGAAATCCAGCTTGGGGATTGGGGTGGCGGTGGGGGTGGCGGTGGGGTAGGGTGGGGGCGGTCCCGAAGACCACCCCGCCCCTGCTCCCGAGCCCTCCGGCCCCGCACTCCCTTATCTTCTGGAGCCTTTTCGCACCGCGTTCCCGCCGAGCGGGTCCCAACAGGGCTCAGTCCGTCCAGGCGCGGAGGGGGAGAGCGGACGGAGTGCTCTCTCCCAAATCCTTTAGCTGAACTCGTTCCCACAACAACCGAGGCCAGGGTGGGGACCAGGAAGGAAGGGGTACCCCACAGAACAGCGTCAAGATACCGAGGAGCGGAGTGGCCCTTACCACAAAAACGGCCTCAGGAATTCCTAGGTGGAGTCGCCGCCCGTTCCCTGCGGCCACGTCTTCCAAAGCACAACCGTCCTTAGCGGCCGCCATCTTGGGGAAGCGAGCGCGCGACTCACTCCCTCTCGAGCGGCCAGTCACCGGGGGCCTGTGATTGGCTCGCTCACAACTTCAGGCCCGCCCCCCGCCTGTGAGGCTGCGCATTCATTGGCACACAGGAAGTAGCTGCCCTTTCCCCCTCGGCCGAGTCGCCCAACCAATGGGTGCCGTTTGGCTGCGCACGGGTGAATGACAAGCGTGGAAGGGCCGCGGAGGCGAATCTAACGCTGCAGGAAGGACCAATACAGTCTCCTGGGAGAAGGGGTTCCGGGGGTTTTTGTGGGTGGGCGGGCTGGAGGCCTCCGGCTGTCTGGGACCTAGCCAGAACGGACCCCACTGCCACCTCAGACAGGCGGCACTCTCCAGAATAGCCTTTGAAGCGACCCGATGTCTTCTCTGATACAAGCAAATCCAGAACCTAGATGCCACCATCGAGCTTGAGCCTCAGTGTCTTTCTGGTCATACCATCTTGACAAGCTTCCAGGCCCTTGAAGAGGACTTGTTTTGTGCCTGCTTCCCAGTGTAGCCAGTGGCCGGATTCTAATAAATACCCCTCCCATTGCATCAAACTTTACCGAAAGCCACCTTTGATTAGACACTCACCACCCCAGCTAAAACGTTTTCAAAAGTTTACAGTCTACATTGCAAAATCCCAAGATCTCTTACGAGGCTTCTAGGCCCAAGAACTTCACCATTTTGAAAGCCAAGTGCATTATACAGACCCAAGTAATTATTCTTCGATCTGTTTTTTGACACCTAACCACCGTATTTGTTCCTGCCTTGGCTGTTCTGGAGTACATCGCAGCGAAGCAGTGCTTCATTCACTCACTGAAAGCCTACCATGAGCCAGGCCCTCTATGAATAAAGGATAAATGTCAGTCCCCTTACTTAGTGAGTGTATATGTATATATATATAATAGTGATTAACATTTATTAAAAACGAACTATGTCCAAATCACTGAGTCATGTTATTTAAACCCCACTGCCCAGTGTGAGGACTGCTATCACCCCTAACTTGCAGACCAGTAAAGGAACTATTGTAAAAATGAATGATTGGTAACATAATAGACTAAATGTTATAAAAGGAACACAGGTGAAGACACTAAGTCGTATTTTAAAATGAGAATAACAGCGTGTACCAACAACACTGTTGTAAAGGTTAAATGAGATTTTGTAATGTAGAATACCTAATAAGTACTTGCCACACAATAGGGCTGAAGTAGTGAGGAAACTAGGCAGGGCTGGAGAAGTGGGAAGATGGAGGCAGGCGGATTGGAGAGAGGGGTGAGACGGGAGGGAGGGAAGTGGGCGGGGCTTTGGACTGAAGGAAGTGGTAAAGGACTGGGTAGGGGGAGGGTTTGCAGGACTGGAAAGAGGGTGGGATTAGAGGACAGGAAGGGGTGGGAGCTGGAAGACTGGACCTAGGGGTGGGGCTGAAGAACTGTTGATAAGGGCAGGGCTAGTAGACTCAGAAGAGGGAAGGGGTTGGAGGGGTGGGAAAATGGGTGTTGCCTAAGGAGTTAAGAAATGGAGCAGGGCAGTAGGACTAGAGGGTGGAGAGGCTGAGGACTGGAGACAGTGGCAAGGCTGAGTCCTGGTAACGGGCGGTGGTAGAGGACAGTGGGAGCTTCTATAGTGTAGTAGCAAAACCTTAGAATATGAAATTGAACAATACCATTATATTAGAATTTAAAAACATAAAATACTTGATAGTTATATAATGCAAAATGCTAGTTACTATTAAAAACCACAAATCAATGGAAAAGAAATTAAGAATGCCTGAATAAGTAGTGTTATACAGTGCTCATGATTTGGAAGTGGTGATATTGTTAAGATGTCTATACGTCTGTCTTCTCCAAATGTAACTATAGATTCAGTGTAGTCCTAATCACCATGATCTTGGAGGCCTTTTTTAAATAGAATTGATCAGCTGATTATAATATTTTATGTTCTTCAAAGAGAACCTGAATACCTGAAACAATCTTGAAAAATATGAATGAACATGGAAGACTATCTGATTTTGAGACCTACAGAAAACTCTTCTAATCAAGTGTGTGTTTGGATCAATGGAACAAAACAAAGTAAAAAAGTAGACCCATAAATATGTTGTCAATTGGTTTTTGAGAAATTTACCAAGACAACCCAAGGGGAAAGGAATTTGTTTTTCCCAAATGTTGCAAGAACAACTGGATAACTACAGGTAGGGGTAGAGATTTACTTTTTACTACCTGTCACCAAACATGAAAATGTATTTTAGATAGATCATATATCTAAACATAAAAGCTAAAACTATAGAGCTTCTAGAAGAGAACTGGAGGATATCTTCATGGTATTGAGATAATCGAATTATTTCTGAACATGCAATAAGCATTAATCATAAAAGAAAAGCTTGATAAATTGGACTTAAAAATTAGAAAACACCTATTCATCAAATGATATTACAAATGTGAAAAGGCAAGCCACAGACTGGGAGAAATTATTTGCACAATATATCTAACAAAGAATTAATATTGAGAATATACACAAAACTACAAATCAATAACAAAAAACAAAGAAAAATATTAAAATGAACAAAATAGTTGGACACTTCACACACACAAAGATTGGAATGACCAGTACGTATATGAAAAGTTACTTAGTCATTAAGGAAAGGTAAAATAAACCATTATGTTATATTACTTACAAACCCACTAGAATGGCCAAAATTTAAAATACTGATGGCAGTAATTTGAGGCCAGAATTCAGAGTACCTAGAATTATCATACACTGCTGTTGGAATAAAGTGATACAGTCATTTTTGGACAACTTTTAGCACTTTTAATTTTACATAAACACATACTCTATGACCCAGCCATTCTACTCCTACATATTTACCCAAGAGATAGACCCACATTTGTCCACAAAAAGACTCATACAGGAATGTTTATAGAGTTTATGTGTGTATCCATTTAAAATTTAGTTTAAAAATAATGAGTATGAAAAATATATTTTCAGATAAACAAAAACTGAGTTTATCACCAGCGTAAGTACCCTAAATAAACTTTTAAAAGATGTACTTCAGGAAGAGGGAAATTATTACAATGCAAGAAGGGATGGTGAACAGAGAATTTGTGAACACTGGTAAATCTAAACAAAAATGTTTCTATATAAATACTAACACTTCTAATCTGAGGGGCTAACAAAATAGGACAGGGCTAAAATACTGGACCATCATAATATGTGAGTTGGGAGAGAATGCCCTTGTAGTTTTAAAGTGTTCTAAGGTCCTTGTGTTATTTGGGAGGGGAGATTAAGATATTAACTTTATTTTTTGATAATTTTGAAGTTTTTGGTAAAATTTCAAGGATAACTAGTAAAACAAGAGAAAGACTGCATCACCTCAAAAACATTGAATTGAAGACTCTCAAGAGTATTGAATGTCCAAATGAATGTTTATTTTACTTGGAAGATGGGGGTGATTCAGTTCAGGCTGCAGAGAGATCATCATTTGTTTTCACATCTGATTCTGAATCTTTTTGCTTTGGTACTTCTACATGGAATTTTGCCTGCATGAAAGGAAGACAGATATGTAAATCTTTCATTATTTATATGTCTTTTTTCTTGTGGTTATAAAATAAATGACAAGTATTTTTACACAAAACTCTGGTCAGTCTTCTTATTATCTAATAGTTGAAGATTTGTCAGACCTGCTGAAACAGACATTCAGGAACCAGGGGACCCAATACATTGGCTGAAGATTGAAGGCAGAAACCTTGTAAAGGTACTCTCTATATTACAACTGACAGCTTACACTTCTAGGCTCAAGATGTTTTCTCTGCCTCTAGCTCTAAAGTTCTACCATCTATACATCTACTAGTTGAAATCCTCCTTACCATTTGATATTCAATGCCCTGGTATTCAACTTAGGTATCACTTCTCTGGAAAGCTGTCCCTGAAACCTCCAGTCTGAGCTACCCACCTCTTCCAGCACTGATCACAGTTGTGTTTGTTGAATAAATAAATGAAACTATTGCTGAATAGGTATCAGAACCCAGCTGAGGTTTGACAACATCAGTTTCTATAGGACAAGGTCTGTATATTCTGTGTCTTTTTACAATGCTGAAACTGCTAGAATTAGTTTTTCTTCTGTGAGAGACCAACAGTGCACAAAATATTGTAAAACTCTGTTCTAACACTGGTCTTGCCTCCAATGACTGCAAATCTCTACCAAGGCCCTAAGGAACAACAGCTCAAACATACCTTATCTCTTGTAGGTGGAGTGGAAGGATTGCTGGTCCTTAAGCCCGGTTGGGTATAAATCATGGGTTGACGTGCCATTAGGGAAGGAGCTCCCAATGGAGTTGGAAGCTATGAATTCAAATGGAAAAGAAAACAAAGTGAAAAATTAATTAGTCTGTGATTGCTGTCCTAAAACAATAGTACTGAGAGGACAAGTAACCCCTCTAGAGCAGATATTACATTTCAAGAATGTCAACTGAAAGGAAATGTCAGTTACAAAAAGAGAAAGCCTCCATCCCTAAACCTGAGAAACTGGCACTGAAGAAGCTGTTGAAAAAAACCTCCAAAGTAAAAAAGAAAGGAAAACCATAGCTTGATGAAAAGAGATACACGTTCCACCTCTGCTGGATTTTGAACAAGTTGAGACATAAGTCAAAACAAGGGCATATGGCCTTAAATCACTGGAATCTATATAACTAGATGTTCTATTGTCCCCTCCTTCAGACCAGAATATACTTCAGAAATATTTACAAAGAGATGGAATGTGACCAGGCCCTCTGCACCTCCTGCGGTCGTCAGAGTCCGCACACTAAGGGTCGTATTTGCTAAAGTTTCAGTGGGCCTGCTGTTTTCCAAAGACTAGCATGTTCAGTTTTGATTCTAGAAAAACAGTTTTTGGTGAGCTGTTTAAAGCTTCCTGATCAGGACACAATAGATAAAAGCCAGCGCCACTCCTGTGAAAAACAGGCACAAGAAACAATAGAAGCCTTTGCAAACAGCTAAAATAAAAATGTCCCACTTGTTAAACCACTACAAAAACATCAGGGCCTTGCCAGGAGTCCCAGTCTTTTATTTTTCTCCAGGGGCATTCCTTGCTTAATTTTACTGGTCAAGACTGCGGCTGTTGGGGCTTGAGGGGGCCCAGTAAATCGCAAAACTTATCCCACAGGAATTCTGAACTAATTGAGATAAAGAACATGGAATAAGATAGACCAAAAATGAAATATCCCCTTTATCACTGAATGGCTAGATTGGCATATGGTGCTCAGGTATGCAGACAGACATGATATGCTTCCCTGTTCAGAATCCCAGAATTGGATGTACAGACCTAAGGCAGTGCTAAAAAAATCAGTCTTTCTAAAGGGACAGGACTGGCAGAGCAGATCATTAGGGATACTTCTGACAGGAAGCTGACTCCCAAGAAGAAAAAAAAAGGCAGATGGGCACAAACTTTTGACTTCATTCCAGATAGAGGCCAAATTGAGGAATGGATCTTCAGGGCTGCTTGTCAAGCCAGACTTGTACTGATTTCAGAATGAGGTAGACCTACTCAGCAAGGTACAGACCAGGCTGGACCAGTGAAGCCCACCTTGATAAGGCAAAGCTCCCACACAAATGACCACCTGGAGGGGTGGAGGGAACTCTGCTCTGTGCAGCAGGCTGGCTCTAGACCAGAGGCTGTAGGCCAATCATTATTCTTCCCACATTAATAATCAGGCAAAACACAGCCCCCTCCCCCACTTCGGGAAGAGTGGGTAAAGGAGGGAGCTTAAGAACACACTCAGGGAGCACCTGTCCACATGAAAGCTAGGAGTGGGCAAAATGTGGTTCTAATACAAAGCAATTAGAGAAAGATTAGAAAGGGCAGTAACTGTGGACATTGTTCATTGTAGATTCAAATAAAGACATATTAAGGAAATTTTAAATTTCAAAAAAAAAGCTATGTTTTAAAAAAGAAGATGTGTGGGGGAAAAAAGGAGAAAATAATCAGCCTGTCCTTAGGCTATTCTTTCATTATTTTACATTCTTACCTATTATATTTTAAAACTATTTATTTTTGTTTTCTTTCAGCTAAAACTCATAAAAATATGTGCATTCAAAAAAAAAAAAAAAAACCTCCAAAGAAGAAAAAGGAAAAGATGACCCAGAGCCACATAAAGTGGAAGGAGTATGATAATTTGGAGGTCATTTGTGACTGAGATAAGAACAATGAGGGCAGGCAGAATCCTTACTGGAATAGGTTCAGGAGAGAATGAGAGGGAGAAATTCAACAAAGTAGTGAATATAACAAAAAGGAAGCCTACTCACAGAATGCACAAGTGGCTACCAGTGGGGAGAGGGAAGGGGGAGGGACAAGTTAGAGGTAGAGGAGCAAGAGGTACAAACTATTAGGTATAAAATAAATAAGCTACAAGTACATAGTGCACAACACAGGGAATATAGCCAGTATTTTATAATAACTGTAAGTGGAGTATAACCTTTAAACATTGTGAATCACCACATTGTACACCTGTAACTTGTATACTATTGTACAGCAACTATATTTCAATAAAAAATTCAAAAAAAGAGAGAATGAGAGGGAAAGAAATAGTGGCATAGCATACAGATAACTCTTTTAGGGAATTTTTCAGTAGCATATTCACGTATGAAATAGCACTGAGCCATTATAATGGACCAATCTAAACAGATCTCAAAAACCTAAGTATAAAATAATGCCAATTATAATCAATTTTTAAGAACCATGTAGAATAGTACTACATGTTTTTCTTTAGTAAAAGTATGAAAATGTTCTGGAAGGCCATACATAAAATTCATCATTGTCATTGTCTCTGGAGAGTTCGAGGGTGACTGAGACAAGGGGTGTGCCAAAGAGCCTTTAGTTTTATTTGTAAAATTTCATTTAAAAGTGATCTAGGAAAAACTATGACAAAATGTTAATATTTAGTAATTCACAGTGCTGAAGCATGAATGTTTGTTTTCCTCTATAGTTTCTTGCATTTTTATTTTTATTTTTTTCCTGTACTTTTAACATTTTTCCAAATTGACATCAACAACAAAAACACGAGTGAACCGGTGGCGAGGCTGTGTGGACTGAACAACTTTAGAGTTCCGGTTACTTGTATTATAGCACATGAGATTTATGTAATGCACTGAACCTATAAAAAGGGAACTGGTGATTTCAATCAATTTTTAACTAAGTAAAGAAAATTTTTAAATCATGAAAACATTGCCAATAGGCAGAACAGAAATAACAAACTAAAAATGAGTTAGAAGAAGGTTGGATAAAAAGCCAGAAAAAATCCAGATAGAATTCTACCTGTCTAAATTCTCCCATTGGAAGTCTTGAACAATAAGAACAAATTCAGCCTTATTAAATTCCACTAAATTATACTTGAATCTCTATTATGTATATATTGATTATTCCCATTTTGGATTCTCTATTAATTCTGGAACAGCTTTCCCTTAACTAGTCCACTTCTACAATCTCTCCTCCTTCCATTTAAAATTATCCCTATCATGCTTTTTATCTGTTAGTGCAAATCATGGGGAGTTTTAACTTTATCTCCCACTCTTTATATCATAAAACTGGTTTTTATTACCATTCTATACATAGGCACTTGCTGTGAAGTCACTGGATAGGCCATTGGAGGTGGAACCTTGAAGAAAAGTGTCAATTACTATATAGTACATTTTTGACTAGTATTTAATAAGAGATATCATAAGATACAGAATACTTTCTGCTATGTATTTAATATTGAGAACAAACATAGTGAACCATTTACAGTCGGGACAATGATCTTTCCTGGAACATGACAGATTTAGGAGGTTAAGGACTTCCAATTACTGCTATGTTGCTTTGGAAGCCATAGCAGAGTTCACAGTAGCTCAAGTTCCCTTAAGAGTGGGAATGGGTAAAAAATGAAGATATTTTGGCTTTTATCACAACAGATGGAAAAAAGTAATATATTTAGTGCTACTGATGTAACATCAAATTATGCTGCCTCCCAACCCTGATTTAGTCTCCTTGCCTATACTAGTCATAACTTTAATCCTTGCCTTAATCTCTTTGTTTATTACTAGGTAATACAACATAAGAGACAAGTCTTTGACTTTAGACTTTGACCCCAGAGTGCTAGTGCTCGGCCACAAGGACCTGAACAAAGAGGCAGAAACACATCTTTAATACCAATGTTTCTGATCTTTCCAAAGTATTCTTCTCCTCTAGCTCCTAATTACACTATTAAAAAATTCTTCATTCTGATATATATCATCTGAGCCAAAATTGGTAACTGGATCATGAATAATTTCTATCCTTGTTGTTTGTGCCCTATTACCGGCACTTACCATTAAGCCCTGCTATTCAAAGTCTGATCATTGGACCAGAAGTATCGATATAAGCTGGGAGCTTGCCAGAAATGCAAAGTCTCAATCTCCATCCCAGACCTGCTACATTTTAGCAACTCCCCCAGGTGAGTCAGATGCACATGAAAGCACAAGAATAAGAAAGTGTAGCAAGGGTCTAAAAAATTCTGTCAAGGGAGAAGCATATGAGAAGCTTCATTATGGTTAGGGGGGATGCTTATTCTCCTTGCCTTCCTATTTTCATATCCCTCTCTTAGCACTGAGGGGATGTAATTTAATGGTCTATGTTTCACATCCTAGTGGGAGGAGTACTGTGCCACAAATCACTATTATCATCGTCATCGTCACCATCAGCAGTATGCTGCTAATATTTATTGAGCACCTACTGTGACCTAGGCACTACTTTAAGCAGTTTACATGTCTCACCTCATAAAACCATAAGAAAAAGACAAATAACCAAACAAAAAATAAGTGGAAGCTTGAACAGATATTTCACAAAAAAGAAAACTTAATGGTTAATAAATATATCAAACAATGCTCAACCAGATTATAAATTAGACACGTACCAAAAATAAAACATACCATGATACCATTAAACACCTGAAAGAATGGCTCATTTTAAATTATACTATTTATATTTTAATTTTAGGTAAGTATTCCTATTTAAATATTAATGAAAAATTAACATCACTATTATTTTATATTAATTAAATAATTAAAATAATGTCAAGTGTTGATGACATTGATAACACTCTTATACCACTGGTGGGAGTACACATTGTTACAGCCCTTTTTGAAAACACTTTAAAATTACCTAGTGAACCTAAACCCTATGGCCAAGCAGTTCCACTCCAAGGTAGATTCTCTAGTGAAACTCTTGCAATGTGTTCATAATAGCAAACACCGTGAAACAACATACATGTACATGTCTAATATAAATGTCTATGCAATAAAATGTTACACATTAACATAAATGAATCTTACCAACATAATACTGATTGAAGGAAGCAGGCCACAAAAGAATATGTACAGTATGATTCCATTTATATAAAGTTCAAAGAAAAACCAACAACACAAAAGAGGACTGAGGTGACCTTATAAAAGTGAATAGAATAAAAGCAAAAAGAGAAACCTCTGTGAGCAGAAGAGAACATTAAATTTCTAATTATTAGTCTCAGAGTGATATAGAGCAATATTGTATTTATGAAAAATGGACAGGATATTGTGAAAAAAGAGCAGATAATGAGAATGTATTCTTGGAAATTAAAAAAGCACAACTCATTAAATAAAAACTTTAACAGAAAGGTTGAATGACAGGAGGACTTGTTTGAAAATGGATATGTTCACTTCATGAAAATTCATTTGTACACTTTCCTATATGAATTTTATGTTTCAATAAAATTTACCAAAATAAAAACAACAAGCAAACAAAAAAACACAGAAACTCTCAATGAATGGGATGAATGGCAAATTAGACAGAGATGCAGAGAGAATTTGTAAACTAGAATATAAATTTGGAGAAAGTACTCAGAATGAAGCACACATAGTTAAGGAGATGGGAAACATGAGAGAGGTGTTAAAAGACAGGTTCTATCCCTAGATGCATCATGGTAAAATTAATTTGAAAAAGATAAAAATTTTTTCCCCTGAAATATTTATTGGATTCTTGCTGAGGTGAGTCTTGGAAAGTTACATATTTACACTATATGCAAGAACAAAAAATACAAACTATTACACGCAAGAGCCATCAGAAATAAGACACAAGATCATATCAGAGTGAAGGAAAAATATAGGAACATTGAAGGGTGCAGATAAAGAGTGAACATAGGATGGAAGGAACAAGAATGGAGATAGGAATTCCTGTGTTCGGAAATATACCTGTTCACTTGGAATGGGTGTATGTGCATGTGTGTGTATGTGTATGTGTAAAACAGACATGGAGGGAAACAGTGATTGAAAAGCTGGACGCATGAAGACATATTGGGGAGACTTAAGAATGGAAAAAGACAAAATCTTAAAAGGAATAAAGCAATTCAGATTAACTGCTGTATTCATTTTCTATTGAAGCCATAACAAATTACCTGAAATTTAGTGGATTAAACAATACAAGTTGGCTTCTGACTCCCCTACTCTATCTTTAAAGTCAGCCACAGGGCATTACTCTGACCTTGCTTCCATCATCACATGTCTTTCCCTGGTTCTTTTGCCTCCATTTTTTACTTTTAAGGACCCTGGTGATTATATTGGATCCACGTGGATAATCCACAATAATCTCCCTATTTTAAGGTCATTTGATTAACAACATTAATTTTATCTGCAAACTTAATTCCCCTTGTCATGTAATGAAATACATTCACAGGTTTCATGGATTAGGATATGGAAATATTCGAGTGGATGTTATTCTGTCTACCACACCTACAGAGGTAAAATAATTAGACTGAAAGCTGACTTGTCAGTGGTGGTGGTGGTGAAGGCCAGGAGAAAGTGGAATGATATCTTTAGAGTACCAAAATGAAGTAACTGTCAGACTGGAAGGGGATACCCACACAAAAACTGAGTTGGCCAGCAATAAATACACTCTTATTAAAAGAAATTTTAATGATGTACTTCAGGTGATCCCATTCAGAGATCTAATACATAGTAAGAAATTATGAGAAAGAAAGTGGCAAATAATGTAGTTAAATCTAAACAAACATTGACTCTGTAAAACAATGAAACAATGTATCACTGTTTTGTGGTAATTTAAACAAAACAAGATACCAACTCATGAAGAAACAGAAAATATGATAATAAATCTATAATTAGGAAGGAGACTGAATTGGTAATCAAAAACCTCCCAACAAAGAAAAGCCTCAGACCAGATAGCTTCATTGGTGAATTCTACCAAACATTAAAAGAAGAATTAACACCAATTCTTCCAATATACTGAAGAGGAGGGAACATTACCTAATTCATTCTACAAGGCCAGCATCACCCTGATACCAAAGCCAAAGCCAATACAAAAAACGAAACAAAACAAAAAAAAACCCTATAGGCCAATATCCCTTATGAATATTGAGGCAAAAATCCTCAACAAAATACTAGCAAATCAAATACAGTAGCATATGGAAAGGATTATATACCATGATCAAGTGGGATTTATTCCTGGAATGCTAGGATAGTTTCAACATATGAAAAGCCAATCAATGTAATATGCCCCATAAATAGAATGAAGGGAAAAAATATGATAATATCAATTGATGCAGGAAAGTATTTGACAAAACTCAACACCATTTAATGATGAAAGCACTCAATAAATTGGGAATAGAAGGGAACTTCCTCAACATAATAAAGACTATATATGAAAAGACCAAAGCTAACATCATGCTCAAGGGTGAAAGACTGAAAGCTTTCCCACTAAAATCAGGAACACAACAAGAATGCCCACTTCCACCATTTCTGTTTAAGATATAGCTAGAGCTATTAGGCAAGAAAAAGAAAGGCATCCAAATTGGAAAGGAATAAGTAAAATTATCTCTGGTTGCAGATGACATGATCTTATATGTAGAAACTCTAAAGATTCCACAAGAAAAGTGTTAACATTAATGAATCAATTCAGCAAAGTTACAGGATACAATATCATCACATAAAAAAGCAATTACATTTAAATACACTAGCAATGACCAATCCAAAAAGAAATTAAGAAACAATTCCACTTACAATACCATCAAAAGGAATACAATACTTGGAATAAATTTAACCAAGGAGTCAAAAGACTTATACACTGAAAACTACAAAATATTGCTGAAATGAATTAAAGAAAAAGACCTAAGAAAGTGGAGATACATCCCATGTCCGTGGATTGGAAGATTTAGTATTGTTAATTTGACCATACTACCCAAAGTGATCCACAGATTCAATGCAATCATATCAAAATCCCAATAAATTTTTTTCAGAAATAGAAAAACTCACCCTAAAATTCATATGGAATCTCAAAGGACCCTAACTAGCCAAAATAATCTTGAAAAATAAGAACCAAGTTAGAAGACTCATACTTCCTGATTTCAAAAGTTGTCACAAAGCTACAATAATCAAAACAGTGCGGTACTGGCATAAGGAGAGACATGGCGACCAGAGGAATAGAAGACACGTCCAGAAAAAACCCTCACATATATAGTCAGTTGGTTTTTTACAAGGGTGCCAAGATCATTCAATGGGGAAAGAAAAGTCTTTTCAACAAATAATGCTGAGGCAACTGGATATCTATATGCAAAAGAATGAAGTTAAACCTTTATCTCACACTATATACAAAAATTAAGTCAAAATTGATTAAACACCTAAACTTAAGAGCTAAATCTATAAAAAAAACTTAGAGGAAAACATAGGGGAAAATCTTCATGACATTGGATTTGGCAATGAATTCTTGGATATGACACCAAAAGTATGGACAACAAAAGAAAACAAATAGATACACTGGACTTCATCAAAAATTTTAAAAATCTGTGTATCAAAGGACACCATAAAGGCAGTAAAAAGACAACCCACAGAACTGAAGAAAATATTTGTTAATCATATATCTGATAAGTGATTAATATCCAAAATATATAAAAAGCTCCTACAACTGAACAACAAAACAAACAACCCAATTCAAAAATGGCCAAAGGTTTTGAATAGACATTTCTCCTAAGACTGTACACAAATGAAAATAAGCACATGAAAAGATGCTCAACATTAATAATCATTAAATAAATTGAAATCAAACCACTATAAGACACTACTTCACACCCAACAGGATGGCTATTACAAATAAAAAAGAAATCCAGAGAATAACAAATGTTGGTGAGGTTGTTGGGAAGTTGG
The DNA here is from genome assembly GCF_009834535.1 of Camelus ferus. Taxonomy (NCBI): domain Eukaryota; kingdom Metazoa; phylum Chordata; class Mammalia; order Artiodactyla; family Camelidae; genus Camelus; species Camelus ferus. Next base: position 78,462,927 of record NC_045732.1, on the reverse strand, counting down.
AACACTCATGCATTTCTGGTGGGAATATAAAGTGATTCAGCCACTGTGGTAAATGGTATGGTGGTTCCTCAAAAAATTAAATTCAGAATTATCATTCGATCCAGCAATTCTACCTCTGGGTATATGCTCAAAGAATTGAAAGCAGAGATTCAAATAGATATTTGCACTCCAATGTTCATAGAAGCATTATTCACAATAGCCAAAAGCTGAATACAACCCAAGTGTCCATCAGTGGATGAATAGATAAACAAATGTGGTACATCCATACAATGGAATATTATACAGCCCTAAAAGGGAACAAAATTCTGATAAATGCTATAATATGGATGAATCTTGAAGACATTATGCTATGAGAAACAGCTAGAAACTGTATGATTCCACTGATTGAGGGAAATTCAAAGAGACAGAAAATAGAAAAGTGGTTACCAGGGGCTGAGGGTGGGAGGAATTGGAAGTTAATTTTTAGCGAGTAGAGTTTCTGTTTGAGGTGATGAAAAAGTTCTGGAAACACACAGTGGTGATGGATATACAACATTTTGAATGTATCTGAATGCCACTGAATTATACACTTCAAATGGTTAGGATGATAAATTTTATGTTACATATATTTTACCACAATAGCATATTAAATCAACAGGGAGTGTGGTCAGGGTTTTATAAAATCTTCTGAAGTCCTCATGTGGTTTCAGAGAGTTTGGTGATTATGTATGTTGTTGTCTGTACAGTAACCAAAAAAAAAAAAGGATAGCAATGGAGTATAACTTAGAAGGTAAGAGGCAAAAAAAAAAAAATGAAAGGAGAAAAAAGATTTTAATCATTGCAAAAGAAGGCAAAAAATGAGAGGGGAAAAAAGAAAAATAGGGTGAAACACCGTATACTAGAAATATCCAAATATATCCATAATCACATAAAAACATAGTAACTAAACTCAGGTTAAAAGACAAATTGGATTCTAGTGCAGTTAAAACTGAGTAAGCACAGACAATCTTCCTCTCTCACTGAACACCTAACTATAAAACCTGGATGAGATGCATGGTCAGCTATCAGAAAACTCTGAAAAGTAAGTGTCAGCAGTTAGATCAGGAAAGAAGACCAGAACTCGAAGTAGCACTGAACAGGCAGTGGCCACAGTGGCAGCACAGGAACACTGAGAGAGCCAAACATGTGAGTGAGACGAACTCTACATTAGGTGGAGCTGTGGCTCCATGAAGGGAGGGACAAAAAAAAATGTTTTTCTAATTCTCTCTGTCCTACCACTGCTTGGAAACTTGACTTATTTCAATCAGGGAAATGAATGGGGTTTTTGGCCAGAGAAAAGATACTGGGAGTCCCAGGAAATTGGAAAATACTAAGCCAGTGGAGACACCAAAGCCCAGGTCTCAGGCTGACCACTGAGTGGAGCACACGCAGGACAGACCCAAAGAGGAGAGCAAAGGCTGTGGGAACTGAGCAGACACTGGAACCACGGGCCAGAGAAGTGGGCTGAATGTACAGCTTAAACCTAACCAGGTTAAATGCCTGCTAAAACACAAATATCAACATTCTCCATAATTTAACAAGAACTTGAGTCTTATAAATTAACAGTCAAAACGTCCAGGATGCAATCCAAAATTAGCACATGAAGAACCATGAAAATCTGAACTTGCATAGGAAATGGCCATCAACTGACAGTAATGATGAGATGACACAGATGTTGGAATTATCTGACAAAGACTTCAAAGTGTCTATTACACAAATGCTTGAATGAGCAATTATGAACACTCTTGAAACAAAAGTTAAATAGAAAGTGTCAGGCAAGAAATAGAAGATACAGAGAAAAGTCAAATAGAAACTTCAGAACTGAAAAATATAATAACTGAAATAAAAACACCTAATGGAAGGAAAAAAGAAAGATTCAGTGAATTTAAAGATAGACCAGTACAAATCATTCATTCTGAAAAACGGGGGGTGGGGGGGATTAAAAAGAACAAATCAGTCTCAGAGACCAGTGGGACAACATCTAAAGGTCTAATATTTGTGTTATTAGACTCTCAGAAGGGGAAGAGAATGAGTGCAGTAATAGTTGTAGAAAACTTCCCAAGTTTTAAAAATGCAGATTCAAGAAGTTGTACAAACCTGAACAGAATAACCACCCCCCCAATCCATGCCAAAGCAAATAATAATCAAACTTATGAAAATGAAAGACAAAGAAAAAGTCTTGAAAGCAGCCATAGAAAAATGCAATATCCATGATTCAGATGACTATGGATTTTCTCATCAGAACCACGGGGGCCAGAATAAAGTAGATCATTTTTAAGTGCTGAAAAAAAAAAGAACTATCAATCCAGAATTCTACATCCAGTGAAAACTGCTTTAGGAACAGAAGTGAAATAAGACCATTTTCAAATGAAGGAAAAATAAGAGAATTCATAGCCAGAATTGCTAATACTAGAATTGCTAATGGATGTTCTTCAGGTAGAAGGGAAATGATACCAGAAACAAACTTGGCATATCAGGACTGAAAGAATAGCAAGAGAAGTGCTAAATATCTGAGAAAGTATAATAGGCTATTCTTCCACTCTTGAGTTCTATAAAACATGTTTGATGGTTGTCAGCAAAAAGCGTAAGATCATCTAATGGGTTTTTTTTCAATGTAATGTATGTATAGACAATCATAACGTAAAAGGAGGAAGATAAGGGAACTTACATGATGTTAATGTTTCTACATTACAATTGAAATACTAAAATACTGATTCTAAATGGACTGAAAAGTATGTATTTTCTAATTGCTAGAGCAAATACTGAAAAAAATATACAAAGCTATACTTCAGATTATAATATATAAATTAAAATAGAATACTAAAAAATGTTCAAAGAACCCAAAGGAACACAGGAAAGATGAAACAAAGGAACAGCAACAACAGAAGGGACAGGCAGAAAACAACTATAAAAAGGTAGAACTAAATACAAACACAAATAATGAAATAAAATGCAAATTGTCTAGATACACCAAATAAAAGACAAAAATTGTCAGAATGGACTTAAAAAGTAACCCAACTATACACTGAAGACAGGAAACACTTAAGCGCAATGACATAGGCAACTTAAAAGTTAAAAAAAAATGGAGAAAGATATACTATGAAAACACTTTTCAAAGGTAAGCTGTTATATTAATATCAGACAAAATAGACTTCAGAGCAAAGAAAATAACTAAGGATAAAGATGAACATTATGTACTGATAAAAGGGTCAATCAATCAAGAAAACAATCCTAAATGCGCATGCACCAAATAACTGAGCTTCAAGTTACATGATGCAAAACCTGGCCAGACTGAAAGGAGAAATGGATGAATCCACAAGTATAGCTGGGGACTTAATACTCCTCTCTAAGTAACTAACACAATGACTACACATTAAATCAGCAAAAATACAGAAGAACTGAACAACACAATCAACCAATAGGATCTAATTTACACTTACAGAACATTCCATCCAAGAGCAGCAGAATATACTTGTTTTCAATTGCTCATGAAATGGTCAGCAAGATAGACCATATCTTCCATCATAAATCAAAATTTAACAAATTTCGAAGTATTTAAAGCATGCAAAATACTTTATCTGACCATAAAGGAATTAAACTAGAAATCAGTAAAAGAAGGATAGCAAGAACATCTTGCAACACTTAGCACAATACAACTGATTAAAAAGAAAACATTTCTTGCTCTACCTACTTCCCTAACACAAATTACTATGTTGTATGTATGTACCAAAAAAGAGAAAAGGTAATAATACATCACAAATATTACCATGTTGGGGACAGGAGGGATAGGATTCCAGATGGTTGACATACAGGTGCAGGTATTCAACTGCCAGTTCATTCCACCAGTAATTTCCATCTCTGAAGGCTGACACGACTTCATGTCAGATCTAAAATTGAATTTATAAATCAGCCCATTTGGGGAAATGACAAATCTACTATTTAAACATCTAGTTAGGATATAGCCTTTGAAATAATGTTTATGCTTATAAATAGGTAAGATATAATAGGAGGGAATCACACCAAAAAAAAAAAAAAAAAAAAGCTTTAACAAAAAGATGGCTGTTTTCTATATGAAATTAAGAAATCATTTACAAAACTACATGTTTCAGCTTAGCTTTTATAGATAATTCTGAATTTAAATTTCCCACTAACATAGTTTGCGAGTTCCTAGAAGGAATTCAATAGTAGCAGTTTTCCATAAATAAAGTGACTTGAATGAATACATTTTATTCTAAACTATTTTAATAGCTTATCTAGAGAAAAACCCCTATTATTCCCCATGGTAGTAGGTCAAAAGCGCACCAGAGTAAGAGGCAAAAGTATTGAATTCTGAGCCCCACCAGGTGATTAACTAGCTGTGTAACCTTGACTAAATAACTCAACCTCTTTCCTTATTTGTAAAATGGGGATAAACTATGCTTCATAGCATTAGAGTTATTAGGAGAATAAATAATGCCAGACACGAAATACTTTGCATAGATAAGAGAATAAACAGAAAAAAAGGAAACAAAGTCTTATCAAACATTTATTCTCACTAGGCTGTGTGTTAGCTGTTTTCACAATCTTATACATCATTTAATTTTTATAACAACTATGTGAAGTAGGTATTATAAATTCTCACTTTATGGATGAGGAAACAGTCTCAGAGAAGGCAAATATCTTGCTCAAGGTCTTACAGTAATTTATGGCAGGACTAGAAACCCATACTCTACACCAGTGGTTAAGATCATTATCCCTATTTTCTACATCTATTTCTACTCATCCACTGAATTATGTAATAATCTATTCTGCATACACCTTAGTTTTAATTTTAAGAAATGGTCCCTGTCTCTAAAAGCTCATATTTATTCTGTATTCATCATTTGACTTATCCAAATTTAGTTTTTATCTAGGTGATACCAAGTTTAAAAAGTCAGAGTGCTGAAAGATCTAAAACCAAAACATCAGTCACTGTGTCCTCTTCCCCAAAGTAGCCACTTTTTCCCTTATGCCATTTAATTCCATAATCCTAAAGATGTTTATAGTACATGTCTTAATTTATACATTTTATACATTATTGATTTCCTTTGGAATTAGCACTCTGACACCATATCCTACTTGCCTGCCCACCTCCCCTCATCTTTGAAATATACAATGCATATATATGATGTGTGTGTGTGTGTATGTGTGTGTGTGTGTGTGTGTGTGTGTGTGTGTGTGTGTGTGTGTGTGTGTGTGTGTGTACACACATACATACATATATCCCTAACTCTAGAGCAAGACTGCCTGGGTTCAAATACCACTTCAGCCATTTAATAGCTGTATGAGATTGGACAAGTTACATAACCTCTGTATCTTAGTTTTCTCATATGTGAAATGTAGATTCATTGCATTCATTCAACACATATTCATTCAATATCTACTAGGTGCCAGGCCCCATTCTTGGTGCTTGGAATATATAAAAGAGGTGAAAATATTTGCCTTCATGGAGCTTATAATCTAGTGGAAATAATAAGTATCGCAAGTAGAAAGATTAATCAGTTATTATGTGTAAAATACTTAGAATGAACACTATCTGCCTCAGAGTAAACAATAAATCTTAGCACCAAATATGTCATTTTGATTTTTTCCTGGAGACATCGCTCCTGGAGCTCTCCACCCTTCTGTTCCATTCTAAACTGGCTGCTGTACAGTAAAAATCACCCTGGGACTCCCATTGTTGTTATATTGGGAATTCCCTCCACCTCTCAGTTAAGTAGGGTTCTCTGTTTCCTTGAATCTTATGTGCTACTCTTTATTAATTTACTTCTCTGTTCTTTTGGAGCACACCCTGTAGGATCTAGCTGAGCAAAGGTGCATGGTACATAAATATTTTTAGAGTTTGGGTGTCTGAAAATTTCTATCCCTTGCACTTCTTTGAGAGCTTATCTGAGTACAGAACTCCAGACTGGCAATAAATTTCACTAAAAATTTTTAACAGGTTGAAGTATTGTCTTCTAGTTTACAGTATTATTCTGTAAAGGTCCAATGCTGTACTTATTCCCGGTCCATTGTTTGTGCTTTGTTTTCCTCAATTCTTGACACTTTAACTTCCTCTATTCAACCTCTACAATATTAAGATGTTTTCAAAGTTCCATTCTGGACCTACTATTACCTCTTTATTCTCTACCAAGATGAGTTGATCAAGTCTTATAGCTTTAACTACCACATTGATGACTCACAAATTTTTAACTTTAGGCTTAATATCCAGAGTCATATGTACAACTGCCTCTTGGATATCTAATACACACCTCAAACACAACATGTCAAGAATAGCTCTTGATTCAACTTACCTACTCAAACTATTTCTCCTCCCATCTTTCCCATCATGATATGTGACACCACCATCCACGTAGTAGCTCAAGCCAAAAACCATCCCTTGATCACTCTTCTCCTCACCTCTGACAGCAAGTGCTATCAACTCTACCTCCAAAACATGGCCCAGATGCATCCACTTTTCATTACACCACCTCTAATACTACCATCCCAGACAAGGTGTTCAATATGGCAGACTCTAAAAGAAAAGAAGCAGTCTGTACAGGCAGTGGAATTTTAAAACATACTCCTGGATTTTATTTGTGACTATTTTATCTAGAATTCTGACATCTGTAATGAATAAGAGAGACTAGTTAGCAGTTTTCTTTCTTTGTTCTATCTTCCTTGAGCTTTGATATGAAAGTTAATGGTATTTCATACACTGAACTATACACCTTCCCTTTTTCCTAAAGCCTGGAATTGAAATTTCCTATTCTTCAAAAACTTATGTGGTAATTGGTCTATGCATGTTTCTGCTTCTTCTTGGATGAATTTTGCCATTATATTTTGCTTGGAAATCATCAATTTCCTCTAGATTTCCAAATATGTTGTTACCAAACAGTTGCACAAAGTATTCATGTATAATTATTTTAATATCTTATTCCTCAAGTTGTATACTTTTACATTATCTTTTCTGTTTAATCAGAGGAACTTATTTTATTGGACTTGAACTAAGTTTTGGATGTATTTGGTTTTGTTTGCAAGTATGTTAATTTAAGCTTTTTCTTTATAAATTTTATCTTCCTAATATGTTTTTGTTATTTTATGTCTGTTTCCTTCAGTAAAACAAAATTCTTGTTAATTTCTCTTTTTTTAACAATGATGACTTTTTTTCTGTTTAGCTTCCACAGTGCCCCATTAGCTTTGAGATGAAGTTCTCTTTTTCACTCCCTTCAGATAGGTGATAACTTTCCTTTTGATTTTCTCTTTTGCAAAAGGATTATATTTTTATTTATAAGTAGTTAAGATTGTCATGGTCAACTTTTTATTATTTCTCATTTTATTGGATTATAAGCAAATATAGCCCATAAAATTCTTTATTTTTTAAGGCTTTTTTTGTGATAGCTTTGAATAAAATGAATATTCTGTGTGTGTGTACACTCAGGTTTACTATTTATTATCTATTAGTTAAATTCTTCTATGTCCTTATTTATGTTCTTCTTACTAAATATATCCAACAATGAAAGAGATAGTTTGAAACTGCCCATTATTACTGTCCTTTCTCAAGTTCTCCATGTATTTCTTTACTTTATGTATTTAGCTATTAAGACTACTATATCTCCAGAAATAGTGTCTTATTCTGTTTAGTGCTTTTAACCTCACATTCCACATTATTGTTGTTAATGTTATCACTTCTGCCTTCGTTTAGTTTCCATTTGCCTCTTTAGTTTTTTTTTTTTTTTTTTTTTTTTTGGCTGAAAATGCATGGAATCATTCCCTGAAGTGTTTGTTTAATAAAATAAAAAATAAGTATTACTCATTTAATACAATTTATATCATAAAGTAAGAAAAAGAACCAAGAATACAAAGAACTATGAGGAATGCCAATTAAGACATGCTTAGAAAGAGAAGACCCTTCAGACAAACCAAGAACTTTACTTACAAAAATTGGAATAATATATAACAGATAAATTTTCTACTTTAATTATTTAGGTAAAAAATTCACACATTATAGAACTTTATAACAAATGATTCCCCTATCTAATCTAAAAAATCATTATTTTCTGCGCATTACTCTCATTACACATTACTCTTATTAGACCCTTTCTCGAACATGTATTTATTGGCTCTCTTTTTTAAATAATAAAACACTTACTTGGTGATTGGGCCTTCTCCAAAGTTGAGATCTGTTTTATAAAACAAACACAAATTTTACATTGTGTTCCTACAAATACTTTTTATTAAAATGCATTTTAAAAATACATATCAGAAAATTAATTTAAAAATAGATGCTTACTTCCTACAAGGCTAGCAAGTGAGCCATCCAGGTTGTCTGCTGTGATTGCTCCATCTTGCTGTCTGGCTCCCACACGGTTGTGGGCTTGTGAAGGCAATGTTAGTTGTAATATATCACATAGGGAAAATAATCTGAAAATAATAGAATTAGATGAAAACGTAAACCAAATTTAGGTCAATACAGTAATGATGTATATGTACCTTCCCATTACAAACTAAGAGGACTTCAAATTATTAGGTTAATTAGTATAAAGTCATTTTAAATTAGTCATTAAATAAACTTTAATTGAACACTTGTTATGTGCTAGGCACTGTACTCGGTACTAAATATACAGTTGTGAATAAAGAAGATAAAAATCCCTGCCTTCATTTAGCTTACATTCTATTAGAGACAGAAAATAACCAAGACAAATAAGGTGCATAATATGTTAGATCATGGTAAGTGCTAAGGAAAAAAATATCAGAGAAAGGAGCACAATATGTTGGTGGGATGGTGAGTATTTAAATTTTAGAGATGAAAGGCTCACTGAGAAGGGAACTTTCAAGAAAAGACCTGACTAGTGTAGAAGGGTGAACCATGTCGATCCAGCAGAAGGAGCAGCATGAACAAAGGCCCTGAAGAAAGAGTGTGCTTGGTGTGGTTGAAGAACATTGAGGAGGCCAATGTGTCTGGAGTCAAAGTGATCAAAGGATTTGGAAAGGCAATGGAGGGGTTTGTGGGAAATTCTAAAGACCTGGACTTTTACTCTGAGGTCACCATCTCAGGCTAACTTCCCTGGAGGGATCTGAACAGAGGAGAGACATAATCTATCTGGCATGTATTTTAATAAGATCACTCTGTTATGTAAAGAACGGACTGTAGGGGGCAAGGGCAAAAGCAGGAAGTGGTCAGATGATGGTAACTTGGACTATGGTGGCAGTACTGGAGGTAGAGAGAAGTGGTCAACTTTTGCACGTTTTGAAGGTAAAGTTGGGAAAGATTCCCTGGTGAATTAGATGCAAGGTGTGACAGAAAGAAAGGAGTCAGGGATGACTGCAAGCCTGAGTCACACTGGCCCTACTCACATTGTTCCTAGAAGAAATGAGTTGTTGTTTGCTATTAACTGAGTAAGAGAAAATCATGGATAAAGCAGGTTTGATGTCAAGTATCAAAAGCTTAGTTTTGGACATATTGTGTCTTAGAATCCTACTAGATAGTCAAGTGAATACAGTGAATAGACACTTGGATATACAATCCTGGAGTTCAGGAGGAATGGCTGTAGCTGGAGATACTAATTTGGGAGTCCTTATCTATGAAAAGAAGAGAAATGAGGAGAGATCAGTGAAAAATGTCTACAAAGGAGCCAAGAGTTAGACAAGAAGAAAGCCGAGAGGCAAACTGAAGAAAATGTATCAAAGAAAAGGGAGTGATGGATCACATCCAATGCTGCAGTAAGATGAAGACTGAGAAATTACCACCTGATTTTGCAACACTGGTGACTTTTACATGAGCCATTTTAGTAGTGTGGTGGGAACAAAAAACCTGACTAGTATTATATAACTACTTAAAGTAGTTTAAGAGAAAACAGGGGAAATGTTAACACACTGTTTTCTTACTAAATGTAAGAATAAGCAGAGAAAACAATCAATGAACAACAGAATTAAAAACCTCAACAACCTAATTGGCATGCATAGAATATCGCACCCAATGATGATGTGGTACAGACTTCAACTGCACATGAAATTTCTGCCAAAAAAAAAAAATGGTTACATGCTAGACCATGAAGCAAGTATCAACAAATTCCAAAGGACTGAAATACAGAGGTTCTCTGACATTGTGCAAGTAAGCTAGAATTCAATAACAAAAGAGATTATTAGAAGGTCCCCATATACATGAAATTTTTAAAAATCCACTTCTAAGTAATACATGGGTCAGGTCCTGTTCTAAGCACTCTATATTTGTATTGACTCGTTTCTCCTGACAGCAACTTTATGAGGATAAGGAAGCTGAGGCACAGAGAAGGTGAGTGGTCTACCCAAAGTCAAACAGTCCATGAATGGTAGAGTGAAAATTAAACTCCAGCACTCTGGTTCCAAGGCCAGTATTTTTAAACCACAGTGACTTAAGAGAGAGTGGTTTCAATTGGCCACAGGATTTTCAGCACAACTGACTCAAGCAATGAGGGTTACACAACCTAGTCTAAGTGCTCAGGGTAGCAGGCGCAAAAGTCACCAGAAGTCAGTTTGGGTCTGTTGGCCTTTACCGCCCCTTTCACTCTACTTGGGATTTACATTCATATCAGACTGAGTCCACAGCTTGTCAATCACTACACTTAACCATCTTATAATAGGTATGATAAGCACTAATGATTCCCAAAACACAGGGCCTCAGGAAAATAGTCATTCTTTTGGAAATGAGGCAAACATACAGGTTTTTGCTCTACATAGGGTTTTGTTCAAAAGACTTCTGTTCATAAGAGTTTTGGTCAAACTCACCCGTTGAACATGCAGAAAGTGTGTCCATTGAGAATATATGTACAAAAGAAAAACAGAAACATTTAAAATAGATACAGTTTAAGTTGTCAAGTTAAATTAAGAGCAAACAAATTCTAATACATGGAAACTTTATGATAGCATAGCTTGCTATTACATGGATCTGTGCCCAGAGCAGAGGATTGAGTAGCATTGCTGACACACAATCACCAAGTAAAAAACAGAATACAGCTGATTATGAGCAGTCGTATGCCAATAAATGTATAACAACTAGCTCTCCAGAGAAAAAGGCCTGTTTTGTAGTGTTTGATCAATTCTGTGGTCTTAATATTTCCATCATAGCCAATTTCAAGTTACCAGTGTGACATCAACCAGCTTGCAAATTTCCTGAAAATTTAGCAATTGGGCTCTTGCAAGTTGGTATGAGCTGTATCTTACACACTTACTGAAGTATGAGGCAAACTAACCTTAAGAGATTACCAAGGACGTCCATGTGAAGCACTACAAGGTATGCAGACATACCTTACAGTGTATTTATGTATGTATTACATGTTTCTTTGTAAACTTTCCGTTTTATTTAGTAATTATTTGCACATACGAAATTCAAAAGTTACAAAATGATAACAGTGAAAAATTTCCCATCCATTCCTTTCCGTGAACAAGCACGTTCTTCTTGGAGGCTGCACATTTTAGTCATTTCTTATATACCCTCCCAGAAGGATTCTTTAAGAAATTAAATAAACATATATATTCTTTCTTTTTTTGTTTTTAAAAAGGTGGTAGCATACTACACACTGTTTCACATCTTGTTCATTTTCTATTTGACAATACGTTTGGAGATCAAGCCCCTTATTGATAGTCATTTTGCTATTACAATGTTGCAATGGCTATCCTTCTTCATACACCACTTCACAACTGTGAATATATATATATATATATATATATATATATATATATATATATATATATATATATTGCATAAATTCCTAGAAATGAAGTTCCTAGGTGAAAGATACTTTAGGAAGAGGCAGCAGACATAGTATGTGGTTAGGAAATGGAAGAATTAAAGATTTTAATCCTGTCCTCAATTATTACTGACAATCATTTAATAGAGTTATATTACCTTCAAACCAACCTCTGCTTGCTGAAGCTTTCACAACTGGACTGTTTGGGATGGAGGGAATCAGTGTATGCTGAAGTCTTAAGAGATTACAAGAAAAATGAGGCACTGGGGAATTAACTGAATTACATGTACCCTACCCATTCATCTTAACAGTCCATCCACCCAACTATATACTAACTATATACCTATTTCTGACAAAGAGATAATCAAGAAATAGTGAACAGACTTGTTGTCTAACAGAGGTTGATAGTACAAATCAATTACAATCAACATAACCTTAAAAAGTGGAATGAATAAACAATACATGACCCTTATGGAAATATTGGACAATCTTGAAAAGTTTAAAACAGAAAGTTGAAATAAACCATAATTTTTCCACTTAGAAAGAGCTAATGTGAACATGCTGAAGTAGTATACTTCAAAATTTTTATTATTCAAGTTGTATATATATATGCATATCTAGAGGAAAATATGCACGTGCATATGTGTATACAGGAGTATATAGACACACACGTGCTGAATGTTACTATGCACACTGTTTTCTGAATAAACATTTTGCCATACCATTAAATAATTCTACACAACCATTATTCTCACTAGGGGAGTCCAAAGGAAAGAAATCAGATTCTTCAAAAGAGGAGTTATTCCAGTCCCAATCTCTGACTTTGAGAATCAATCAGTATTATAAAAGATGTTCCTTTGGGAAGTACACCACCCTTGTAAACACTGTGGGACTCCACAAACACAGAAAACTGTATCCCACATTATCATTTAAAATGGCTATATAGTACTTCACCATACTCAAAGCCAGTAATTTATTTAAGCACTCTGATGTTGCTAAAATGAGAAAAATTATTTAGATGGGAACAAAATTAACCTATATGAAAACATTTGTTAACTTACCTATAAGGAGGCAAAATGTCATTTTTCTCTTCCAAAGAAGCTAAATGCTGTTTTAGTGCTTCAAGTAAACTGCAGGGTGCCTAAAAATAAAGTTATTATGAGAGAGTTGTTTTCTGATAGATAGTTCTTAGCAAATCCATACTCCCTACATCAGAAAAAGTTTTGAGCAAAAATCAAGACACCTGTAGAGCAAATGCATTAAAGCTAAATAATTTCTACAAGTCAATTCCTTATTAAAAGGGGCATCTTGGTATGAAATCAAATTTTCAAACTATACATTTACATACTTTTTTAAAAACAACAAAAAAGCCTCTTACATGATGAAATGGCTGCTAGAACCTGTCTCTCCTTTGGTCTCTGGTCTCTGCTGGAATTTCCTTGACTACCCTATGTATGAAACAGTACACACCAAGAGTCTTTCTACTCTATGTTTTCTCTCTCTTCACACCAATTATCTGCACTGAAATTACAGGTTTCTTTCTTTGTATGTTTATTGTTCATCTCATTGGAATAAAATATAAAACTTCATGAAGACAGGGATTTCGTCTGTTTTGTTCAGTGATATCTTAGTGTTTGTGACATAGTAAGTGCTTAATTAATATTTGCTAAATGAATGTGGCTGCATCTTTTTATTCTCCATTCCCATTAAAAATGGAGTAAGTGTTTTTCTTACATTAAGGTCAATTCCCCACCATGTCTCTCTGGATCCAAACATTTACTTCTCAAGAAACATTTACTGATAGACTATTATACACTAGGCACTAGGGATAAAGCCACAGGCTTCATGACCTGGGAAGCTCCAGTCTACAGGTCTGGGGGAAGAGAAATATCACACAATCCCACGTATAAATGTAAAATCAGAGTTGTGAAAAGTACTAGGAAAGACAGGCACATGATATTCATAACAGTGTTCAAATGAATCTGAACAAGTCACAGATGTCAGAGAATCAAGCCCTCCTGGACGAAGAAACAATGAAGCTGAGATGGAGGATGCCCAGGAGAAATGTAGTAGGAGAGAAATAAGCAAAAATCGAGAGAGCAAACTGGATATGGAGGAGATGAAGCTGGAGAATAGGGAGCGATTCGACAATTCAACACCTTAAATGAAAGGCTATGTTGGTGACTTTGGACTTTATCGTAAGAATACTAGGTGACTACTGGAGGACTCTTAAGTGAGGAGTAGATCACATCAGGGTGAAATCATCTGTAGGTCCCCGAGCTTGTGCCCCTGCAGCCGGGATGAGGGGTGCGGCCCAGAGACGTCAGCTTGAACTAGTTCAGTGCAAAGTAAAACCACACAGGATTGCAGACAGAGCAGACACGGCTACGTGAGTTTCCAGGAGTCGCGCTCAACGTGAAGTGCAGGGAAGGGTGGAAAGCAGAAAGATGGACACGGATGGACACCGCAGACGGCCACACACAGAAGGCGGCCTTGCGGGCCCTGGACAATGTCGAAATCCAGGCGGAAAGGATTAGCCAAGGAAAGGAGGGCGATTTCCCCTTAAGAAAACAGAAGCGTTTGGGTGAGCCTTAAATGGTGAGCCTGCACCAGACAGGGTAGCCTCCATGTACATAAAGGAAAGGCTATTGGAAGCACAGGAGAAACTGGCCAACCACAGTCCCAGAGGAAGACCTCAACACCCTTGGAGGGATCCAGCGGCAGATGGGCTGAAAACACTCCTTGAAACTGTGTCATTTGAGGAGATCTCTCTCGAGGAGACTGGTTCAGCAGGTAAAGATGAGGCTGACTTCATTCTGGCCTCCCCAACCTCCCTCCCCCAGGACCCTTGCATTTCACTCCATTCCAGGGTTTCCAGGACGCCTGAGGGAGTGTGTGGAGGGAGCAGCTCTGCCAATCCAAGGCCGTGACAAATGACTTCCCACACTGGCTGAGGGCCAGAGGCCAGTGTCCTGATAAGGAAGCTCTTCCAGTAAAAGGAGCTGATTTACTGAGGAAGGAGTGGGGCTGTGCATGAAAGTTTACCAACAAAGATCCTGGCCTGCCTTCCACAGTCTCTCCCACAGCCATCTACTTTGTTTTTGATTCAGGGGTCCTGGGGACCCTGGGGACCAGAGCTGAGGTAAGGAGGACAGCGGGTGGCCTAGTGGGAAATGTGGACCTCCAGCCTGGGGTTCCTCCTGTCAGGTGTCCCCTGGAGCTCTGGCCACAGGCACTGAGTGCCAAAGGAGGCCAAGGGCAAGATGCCAAACCCAGGTTAACTGATGTTCCTCTGTGGTTCTCAGCAAAGGACCCCCTTCTACCTCCACCACCGCTGTCCAGGAAGTGAGGTCCACGTAGAGAAAAATCAGAGGCCTCCATTTTGGGCAATATCTAGTCATGCTTCTGTAGCCTTTGTTCTGTCTTTTTTAGGAACTCAAGGGCTAGGACTGGATCTCCTTCTTTCCGGTAGGGGTCCAGCCTGTATCTGTGAATGAATGTTGATTGAAATGCGACATCTCCCCCACTAACCCAGATGATCTCACTGTCTGTCAGGTTACCAGTAAGCTCTGCATTATTTCACCCAGCAACATTTCCCATCACAGACCACTCTGTGGGGTTCAATGTCTATGCACAAGTCCCCTTTCTACTTCTATGTACATGAAGAAATGCTTGTGAGGACACATTCCTTTCCTTTAAAGATTTTTGAGAAGACATCAGACAGAAGCTCACTCCCTATCTGCCACCAAACCTAACATTTATTTGCATCTGCAACTACCCTCTCCTCCTGGCCTCCTCCATCCTCTTATCTGATGCCACTACTGGATCCACTGTGTTCTGGATCCAATATCCTCCAGTCTTCTCCTTCTCTCTCCCCCACATCTTCCCACACACATGACTACTCTACAGTCCTGACCAAACATTCCTCCAGTCCCAACCAAGGGACCTGGTTGGGAAAGAGTAAAAGTGCTGACTTAAGGAATGGGGAGATCAAGGAACATAGCTGTGAACGCCCTAAGTCTCCTGGTTCCTCAGAAATCTCTGAGCCTGAAGAAGTTTTCTCCTCCTCCTTTGTAGATGATACAGAGATCTGTACCCCACAAGTTACACACCCCAGCTGCCTCCTAGGCCCAGCCCCCTTCTGGCCCCTAGGTCTCTACAGTTAAGTCACAGCATAGCTCAGCCAGGGTCATGCCTCTGAAACAGCCTTCTCCTGCCCTTCAGGCAAAATAGTAAATAAAAAACAAGATCACCTCCTATGAGGATGGAAAAAATTCGTTGTAGTTTTATCTTAAAGATAAAAACAATGCAGGGGTGATGGTCCCAATTATATCTTCATATAATTCACCAGGATGGCCTCCAAAACCAGTCAGGCTCTGGAGAAAGACAAACTACAGCATAATCAATCCAGCAGTAACCCAAATGCAGCCACTATGGTTTCTTTGATAAAGGTGGGTAAGCATAGTCTCAGGGACATGGAATGGGGCTATCAGTTTGGTGAATATTTCATCTAGAGTGTGGATCAGAAAGAGCCTTCTAAGCATGTGGAAGGGAGAATGGATCAGTGTGATCTTCTGAGGGGTAATCAGATGGTCTAGACTTCTTTTGACCATATTATGACAGAGGGTTGAGAGAGTTAACACAGCCTGGGTCAAAACTGTAAATGCATACCATTCTCCCTCATGCTAAATGGATCAGATGAGCAGGAAGTGGCCAGTAGACTGCAGACCTTGGAAAGTTATATGCACTCCAGAGGATGGGAGGTAAACGCTACAAAGAATCAGGAGCCTTCCATATCAGTAAAATTTTTAGGGTTTCAGTGGCCAGGAGTCTACCAAATATTCCCATTCAAAACAGAAGATAAAGTGCTGCATCTTGAAGAAGGAAATGTAACTACGTTAGGCCTCTTGGGGTTCTGTAGACGGCATGTTCCCACACCAGGGAAGACGGCTTTGGCCCATACTCTAGGTGACCTAAAAGCCTGCCATATTAGTGGGGGCCCAGAGCAGGTCCAGGCTGGGCCAGCAACCGTTCTGCTCGAGCCCTATGGCACCTCTGGGAGGGACCACAGGCAAGTTCAGAGAGCATGAGCCAGACCCTCATCTCACCCATGCCTGCTGCTCTGCCACCTCTGCCTCACATCACACCCGTTGCCATGTGAGACATTCCTGATGAGAAGCTTCCAGGGGAGGAAAAAACCTGAATCCATCTGATTCCCACAACACTGCTCTGAGCCTCAAACCTAAGTTCATTATTCCAAACACTCTGCTGTTTCCACTGATCAGTTCTGTGTGTTTAAAAATCATGCTCTAGTTGTCTTACTGTGAGTCACCATTTCGCAGGCAGCAGGGAATGGCCTCTTTTATAAGAGCAACAGCTCACAGACTTGTTCAGAAGACACGTGTCTATGTGTACATAAGTATAAATATAAATGTTACTATGGGGGAAATGAAAAGACACATGTAAGTATATGGAAAATGATGGAGTCTCAGATGATGATTAACATACTAAACACAAACATAAAGACAAAAAAGTCACTTAAACACATACAAGAGATACACTGACCTGAGTAAGATATGGAATGTCCTTCTGGTCAACTCCAACTTGCTGAAATCACAAAAAAAGGGGAAAAAAGAATACATTATAGCACGAGGTGGTAACAAAGAAAATAACTGTGAGGCCACTCTCAAAGCCAGGAGAGTGAAAGCCTTGCTGGGCTGGTACAAAACCAGATCAAGAAAAACATGTCAAGCTAAAGTATGCCTTGCACACTTAAGCACAAACTTACATTTGTTCCAGGGGTAAAATTAAAAAAGGAAAGGCTTGCCAGATATTCAGTCTTTGCTATTTTGGGAAGACTTATGTCATGTATCTTTTGACTCAGTTTTAGAGCTGTTTCCGGTGGGAAGATAAGTTTGATATCAGTTATCCTCATGGCTGCAAACAGAAATCCTTGTAATATTACTTCTGAGCACAAGTGCACTGGCTGGTACATTTGAAGTACCTAATTTTAGCTTTTAGTTGTACTGTTTACAGAATAGTTAAAAGTACCAATTCCTGTGTGTTTGGGTGGTGGTGGTGGGCAGGAGGAGGTGCAGGCATACTGGACAGTAAACTAATACAGAAAACACCAGAAATGCCTTGGAAAGAAATAGATTTCTATACCTCTGCAACTTTCAGGAACTGTGCCAATTTGGTCATTCTTCCAAGGAACTTCATGTAAATATCCAAACTTTCCTTGCATTGGTTCTTCCTCATGTCAAAATACTTGCCTAAAAATAGGAAAAAATTACCACAAAGGAGCCAGTATCATAGCAATTTCAAGTTTAACTCCATTCTGATGATTCTATTTTAAGCCAACTCTGGATATGATTTTAACTTGTTGAAAACAATTACAATTTAAATCCAGTTATTTTCTGTTTTAACAAACAACAACACTGCTCAATAAGTATAATCAACAGATTTTTATGGAGTAACTACTGCATACTGAATACTGGTGCTAGTAATATATATGACATTTAATAGCATATACAAATAATTTAAATAGTTTAGTTTAATTTCTACAACTTCTACTCTGGAATCTTTTTGATTAACATGAAGCTGTGATGTTCTCTGAGGGAAGGGGCTGTGATTCCTACCCTTTATAACCTTCCAAATGTACTAGTACTTCTTCAGTATAAGAAAAATCTCAAATTCTCATCAATGAATTCTGGAGAACCCTTCCTATGAAACAAATCACTCATCAGGGCTAAATGATGACTGAATTTTTCTGAAAAGTCTAATATATGCTTGTATATAATCAGAACAATTACTTATATTATAGGCTTTATCTTCTTAGGAAAGTCAGAACTGTATTATATTTGACATTGGTGGAGGGATACTTAATGTGTAATGTATAAATGTGGCAATCCATGTCGATTTCCTGATAAATTTCCCGGAGATATCTGTTAGCACTTATATAAAAACTTGAATGTTCAGTGGCTGATTATCCAATAATTTTTAACCAAAAAAGCAATATAATGTCTCATTATTTAAAAATATATATGACCCTATTTTGAATCTAAAACACATGAGTCTAAATGTAGAGATAAAAGGTTTTTATAAATAAATTATTTTTACCAGTTTATTTTTTAAAAAGTAATGTCTATTCTTTAGCTTACCTAGCAGATTAAGGATCCCTTCATTATAGGCTGCAAAGAGGCGAAGAGAATCCTTAAAGAGGAGCATGAAAGCAGCATGTATAATACCATTGGTCAGTTCATCAGGATTTGCCTGTAAATTAAAGTGTAATCAATTACCATTACACTTTTAAAAACTTCCTTCTCCCACCTACAGTTATACAATGACATTTACAAAAATTTTTAAAAGGATTTATAAAGCTCTTACATTAAAATTAAGAAGAGCATCAAACTGAGTTTGAATAACAGGAAGCGTGTTGAGCAGCTCTTTAGTGTTCATAGTTCTCATCAAGCCATCCATCCTATAAAAGAGAAAACAAATTCCTAACATCAATAATTAAGTTTGAGAAGCACGGTGACATTGGCATCTTGAAATAAACCTGTGTTTTTTAACAAACTACATATCAGGGCATGTATGTATTTCAGGATTTCTTGCTTACAAACTAATGGTATTTACTTACCCTCTCTTGGTTTTGGTGATATCAGATGCAATCAGTCTATATGCAAGTGACTTTTCATTCAAGTACCTGCTATATCGTCTGATGAAGGTTGACATAGCATAGCCTAACAATGAAATATCTTTTATTATTTCCAGTTTAACCAATATTAACTACTTACAATATAGCAAAACATCATTTTTCATTCACCCGTATACCTCAACAATATCTCTGAAGCACAAACGCCAGAATGGCTTTGATTAATCATCTAGTACAACATTCCTCAAATTTTCTGTCAAAGATTATTTCTTATTTCCTCAAAGCCTGGATAACACCTCATGTTGTGGTGTTGATGGTGACACTCCTGGACAGAGGAGATAATTGAACTTTATTCGTTCCTTTCACATTTCCACTGAAACTATTGTAAAGTCTTAGCATTTTCCTGAAACTCCCTATCCGTTGTTACAATCCCTCCCCTACCCTCCCTTCAGTCAACAAATGACCTTTCCCCTACTTCACAGACAAAATGGAGAAAGGCCATGATAAAAACTCAACTCCTCACTACTCAACCTCCAAACATACCTTTGTTAATTTATTCAATTTATTTATTCATTCAACAAGTGTTCATGCCTACTATGATCCAGGCACTGTCCTAGATGCTAGAAGTACAGTAGTGAACAAAACAGACAAAAATTCCTGCCTTCATACATCTTACATTCCCATGGCAATTGACAGACAAGCAAAAGAAAAGAAAAACACAGAAATGGTTAGTTGCTGAGAAGTGGAAAGAATAAAACTCAGGCAGAGAAGAGACAAAGGGATTTGGTAGACTGAACCAGGAAAGCCTCACTGGTACATACCTGCATATTTTCTTGTTCATAGTAAGTACTCAAGTAAGTGTTCTATCAATGAATTTAGAAATTATTTACCATCATAAAATGTGCAACACACCACACCCTTCATAATTAAGAAGAATTTTTTTAAACCAGGCATGGTTTTCAGAACATTTCCCTCCTTGCCACATAGAAATACTTCCACCAAAGAATCGTCTTACCTTCCACGACACTTTTATCCAGGAAGTTGTGCAAAGTGAACAAAGAGTTTCTAGATGCAAGATGTTGGATAAAACGCTGTCAAACAAATGTGCCAAGTTCTAAAATTAGTTTCTGTCCACAAATAGAGCTCATTAATGATTTTGTCTATCTATTTCAGGAGCAGTGATTAACGTGAGCACCATCACACCAACCCATTTTAATTTCTGAGGCATTTCAGTTACAGTTGACCCTTAAACAACTCAGGGGTTAGGGGCACCAACCTTCCATGCAGTCAAAAATTCACATATAATTTATAATGAGCTCTCTGCACATGCTGTACCCCTCTGTAACCATGATTCCACATCCACAGATTCGACTGACCATGGATTGTAGTATTGACTATTGAAAAAAATCTGTGTATAAGTGGACCCCTGCAGTTCAAACCCATGATGTTCAAGGGCTGACTGTAATTACAGAATTAATTATTTTAATAATTAATATTAAATCATTTAATAATTTAATTAGTAGAATTGCATTTCCAATCATATATTTTTGCTTTTATTCCTATTCTTTTTTTATGGCTGATATAGTATTCCATTGTGTGTGTGTGTGTGTATACCACAATTTCTTCATCCAGTCATCTGTCAATGGACATTTAGGTTGTTTCCATGTCTTGGCTGTTGCAAATAGTGATGCTATGAACAATGGAGTGCATGTATCTTTTCAAATTAGTATTTCTTCCAGATATATGGCCAGGAGTGGGATTGCTGGGTCATGTGATAAGTCTATTTTTAATTTTTTAAGGAACCTCCATATTGTCCTCCATAGTTGCTGCACCAACTTACGTTCCCACCAACAGTGTAGGAGGGGTCCCTCTTCTCCACACCCTCTCCAGCATTTATTATTTGTAGAAGTTTTAATGACACCCACATATTCTAACTGGTGTGAGATGATACCTCATTGCAGTTTTGATTTGCATTTCTCTAATAATCAGTGATGTTGAGCATCTTTTCATGTGCCTGTTGACCATCTGTATGTCTTCTTTACAGAAATGTCTGTTGAGGTCTTCTGCCCATTTTTTGATTGGGTTGCTTGTTTTTTTCTTATTGAGTTGTTTGAGCTGTTCCTATATTCTGGAAATTAATTCCTTGTTGGTTGCATTGTTTGCATTTTCTCCCAGTCCATAGGCTTTTTGTTTTGTTTATGGTTTTCTTTGCTGTGCAAAAGCTTATAAGTTTGATTAGGTCCCATTTGTTTATTTTTGCTTTTATTTCTATTGCCTTGGGAGACTGCCCTAGGAAAACATTGGTACCACTTATGTCAGAGAATGTTTTGCCTATGTTCTCTTCCAGGAGATTTAAGGTGTCCTATCTTACGTTTAAGTCTTTAAGCCATTTTGAGTTCATTGTTTTGTATAGTGTGAGGGAGTGTTCTAACTTCAGTGATTTACATGCAGCTGTTCAGCTTTCCCAATACCACTTGCAAAAGGCTTTATTTTAAATTGCATACTTTCCTCCATGTTTTTAGTGCCAGTAAGCTCCCATGTAAGTACAGTTCTACGTCTGAGCTCTCTGTTACCCCAGTATATATATGTTTCACTGTGTAATTGCTGTTGCTTTTTAATAAGTTTCAAAATCCAGTCAAAAAATCAAACCTTAATTTTTTAATGCAAAACTTACTGAGAGAAAAGTTAAAGTAGAAAATAACATGTAATTTAATGTTGTAGAACATTTCAGTTGTTCTGTAAAATAGAAAGAGTGTATGTGGGGAGAGGTGGAGAGGTGATAACATAACTCAGGTATCCAGGTTTTCCTGGTAAAGTAAAGCAGTTATGCAGCAATACATTTTTGAGGGCTTTTTTTTTTTTTTTTTTGGTCTAAATCCTCCAAAGAATTGAGAGCAACTGCCATTCTATTATTCACTTTATTATCCAGGGGCTAAAATAGTCTACATCAAATACTGATTACAAAGATATATTCATAAGTGAAAATGGAAAAATCGGGGGGGGGGTTGCAGGAAAAATGGTAATTATTCATATCTTATCAGGGCAAAGGCAGGGGCAAAGGGCATTTAGCCCAGGTCTTTCAGAATGAGTAGGAGTTCACTATGGGAGAAAGACAATCCAGAAAACACAAACAGTATGCCAAGGAGGCCAAGCATGAAACAGCATGATGGGTTCAAGTAAAGATCAATAATTCTGAAGTAATTGAACTCAAATGGCCAGTAAAAGGAGATCCAGCAGATGGGTAGATGTCAGTCAGATTATGGAAGGCCTTAGATACGTGCCAAGTGACCATCATTGTAAGAAATTTAAGGTAACGATGGATAAACATTTGTTGGATACCTGAAGAATGTTTTGTCCCCATTTGTGTCATTCTAGAATCTTACAGCACATCACGAAGCAATTCCTTTTGTCTACTTGCATTTGTGGTTAAAACCAAATTTTGCAACCTCTTTTCTGACTCCACACTGTTCACATGCACAATTCACATACACTGATAAAAGTTGTCATGAAATTAAGCAGTCATTCTTAAAGGAGCTAAACTGCTCAGGTCAGCATTCTTTTTCCAAATTAATTGTTTTCCAAATCTGGCCTTTTAAGAAGAAAACCTAGGATCAATCATTTGATGCATGCTCCCTCTTCCTGCCACACACCCAGACATAAAATGTCCAAGCACTTCAAAGACTTATTTAGACAAAAGAGAGACTTGAAATTCCTTCAGTCTATATGTGCTAGGTTTCAGCTACTGTGCCCATTGAGACCCAGTCTCACTCAGTCCAGGGGGATGAAACTTGTCATTCCTCTTGCTTCAACATTAGAGTGGGCTCCACAATTAGGTCTAGCTGTCATGCTCCTGAGCTGTGGCTCCCCAAATTACTGCCCTATAAGCAAGCCTAGAAGAATTTCAAGTTGTAGCTACATATTATGGCAGAACCAATTGCCCCCACATTAAGCTCACAGGGCTAAATACTCTGCCCAAGGTTCCACAGCGAGAGAGAACAGAGCTTGGATGCAAAGTCAAGTCTTCAGATTCCTAGTGATTTTCCCATTAAGCTCTTCCCCCTCCAATAAGAAATGTGTCGTGGTTCTAGGGACTGAGAACTAAGAAACAAGCCTTGATATCTATAAAGGGTTTAGTGAGATAACTGAGCCTTCAGGATTATTAAGACCTGGATCAAGTTATTGAGAACCTCTTTTCGTGCCTGGCTGATCTTTTGAAAGGAAGGATTCCTTGAGCCTGAAGTAGAATGTCTCATGCTGTATTTGGCTGCTTAGAGCATACAACCTTGAGTTTGAAGGCATTTGGGACATGTCTTCCAACACTTCATGCAAAGCTACTTTTCTGCCTCAGTGGCCTGCTGGCATCATGAAGACAGAGCCTTTTGAATGCTGCATTTGCTCAATGAAAATATGTACTTCATAGAAACATGAGGGATGGGCAAACACAAAGCACAATGCAAAGATTTCAGAATGCATCATCACATTTGGGTGAAAATTAGTTTTTTGGTATCTACTACTATGAACTTCTCCCACTTGTCACTAATGAAAGTAAAATGTAGTAAGCCCTTGACAAACAAAGACTATTCAGCAATTGTGTACAGACAATTCTTTGCACTAAAAAGAAGGAAATGACTACCATTTGAATGTACGCCATGCTCACCTCATTTCCGTGCACCATCAGGTGATGCACAGTAACCAAGGCTTTGAACACCACCACCCAGCTGCTGCTCCCAGTTTTCTCAGAAAGAACATCAGCCAGATGTTTGACACTCATATTTGTTCCATTTATGTACTGGATTAGATCTAAATTAGAGACAGTGACAAACATTAAAATACAGACTGAGAAATAATTTTCAAAACCCAAATTGGTAACTTTAACAAATACAGATGCAATCAAATATCAGACAAATGACAAAGGGAATAATCCAAAACATTTTCTTCATTGCAAGTATTACAGTTTGTATTGACATCTGTTACATAATATTTAATGCTTGTCTACTCTGTTGTTGGATAGGTACTGAGGAGGGTGCATGATAAATATGCTAGTGGATTAGAGCAACAGGCTGACTCTGTCAACTCAAATTCATTTATTCAACAAATGTATATACTCAGTGTCAATGTCAATGCCTAATATGTGCCAGTTGCTGTGCCATGTTTGAGGTTATGAAAAATGAGATGTTCTGATACTTTTTTTAACTCTAAGTCTGCTTCATTACTTTTTCTGTAAAGCTTCCTCTGCCACTTTCTTTTGTTTCTGCATTCCCATGATTTCAGCCTTGGGACTGAACTTTTGGGCTATCAAGGTATTGATTTCAATACCCCTCTTTGGTTCCACACATCATTCACATAGATAAGTAGTGCTTATCCATCAGGTCTTGAGAAGCCAATCCTGGTACATGTCACATTACAATCCAGGGTGGGATTATATATATTGCCCAAGAATCTAGTATGGGGGCCTGTTGAGAATAATGTTCAGGAAACTATAAAATATGTATAAAGGCAATTAATCTCTGTACAGCCTAGTGAACTGTTAGGTGCTTTAATGCATGTATATTATCATGATGATAAGAAAAAACTTCAGAAGGCAAATACCGTGAATGAATAGTTTTAAAGTCAAATACCAAAATAAAGAGGTGATCAGAGGAGTGAGTCAGCTACAAAGGCTTCCAAAGCAGCAAGATTTATGTCTATTGCCAACAGCCCATATTGTATATGAAGTAACTGCTCACTATGAGCTCAGACAATAGAGAGGAGGGTGGCCTGGGAGTCCATTCTGTCTTTGAGCCACAGATAACTAAGACTTGAGACCCTTCTAAGAAGCCTGGCTTGTTTTTCTACAGCCTGTTGTGTCTTAAGTTATATGAATATGTTGTGAATCATTGATGTTCGAGTTTAAAGGGCCATTCGTTGTCTTCCAGGCTCAATCAGAAGTGGGAGGTGATGGTGCGAGTAGGGGAGGAAGCTGGAGGGGAGGGGAGCTGGGAGAGGGGAGGTGGGGGGAGGGGAGCTTGGGGGAGGGGGGCAGGGGAGGGGAGCTAGGCAGAGGGGAGCTGGGGGAGGGGAGCTGGATGGGAGGGGAACTGGTGGGGAGGGGGCTTGGGGGAGGAGAGCGGGGAGGGGAGCGAGTGAGGGGTGTGGGGGAGGGGGCTGGGGGAAGGGAGTGGGGGTGGGAGTGGAGGTGGAGTGGTGGGGGAGGGGCTGAGGGAAGGGGAGCTGGCGGGGAGGGGGGCTGGCAGGGAGCAGAGCTGGGGAGGGGAGTGGGGTGGGCGGCGGGGGGAGGGCTGAGGGAAGGGGGGCTGGCGGGGAGGGGGGCTGGAGGGGGAGGAGAGCTGGGGGAGGGGAGTGGGGGTGGGCGGCGGGGGAGGGGCTGAGGGAAGGGGGGCTGGCGGGGAGGGGGGCTGGCGGGGAGGGGGGCTGGCGGGGAGGAGAGCTGGGGGAGAGGAATGGGGGTGGGGCGGCGGGGGAGGGGCTGAGGGAAGGGGGGCTGGCGGGGAGGGGGGCTGGCGGGGAGGAGAGCTGGGGGAGGGAGTGGGGGTGCGGCGGGGGGAGGGGCTGAGGGAAGGGGGGCTGGCGGGGAGGGGGGCTGGCGGGGAGGAGAGCTGGGGGAGGGGAGTGGGGGTGGGCGGCGGGGGGAGGGGCTGAGGGAAGGGGGCTGGCGGGGAGGGGGGCTGGCGGGGAGCAGAGCTGGGGGAGGGGAGTGGGGGGGGGCGGTGGGGGAGGGGCTGAGGGAAGGGGAGCTGGCAGGGAGGGGGGCTGGCAGGGAGCAGAGGCTGGGGGAGGGGAGTGGGGGTGGGCGGCGGGGGGAGGGGCTGAGGGAAGGGGGGCTGGCGGGGAGGGGGGCTGGCGGGGAGGGGGGCTGGCGGGGAGGAGAGCTGGGGGAGAGGAATGGGGGTGGGCGGCGGGGGAGGGGCTGAGGGAAGGGGAGCTGGCGGCCACCATCAGAGGCACTCCCACACGGGCCAGGCCTCGACTCACCCGCTAGGTGTTTGGGCCCGGGTTCGGTTGGCTCGTCAGTGGTCGCTCTGAGGGCAGCCTTGGACGCAGACGACCCCATTTGAGCGAGCGTCGCAGGCTGCCAGCCACGAGGGTGATGGCGGCGGCGTCTGGCCCTCCTCCCTCGGACCAGCGGTCTGAGCCCGGGAGCCGCAGCCCTAGCGACGGAGGGGGCGCTAGAGATGATGGCACAAAGGCTCAGCCCAGCAGGTGGCCCTCACCGGCGACCTTTTCCTCACACAGCCCAACGCGCGCCGGCACAATTATGAGGTGAGACTTGAAGGCGCGAGGCGCGCGGCCGGGCCCCGCAGTGTGCGGACGGGTGGGCTGGGGCCGAGCGACCCCCCGACAGGCGACGGCAGATGCCTTGCGTAGCGGACGTCCAGGAAGAGAGCCGATGCCAAGCACCGAGTGAATACTGAGAGGAAGAGGGGTGGGTGGGGGCTCTAGGTGGAAGGTCTGGGGGGCTTCAGGTCTCGGGCAGATTGGCGGTCCTGGGACGGCTCTGTGGAAAACCTCCCAGCGGAGGCGGCATGGCTGGGGAGGCTTCTGCCACGCGCCATGGGGGCTGTATCCTCCCTGAGGTCAGGTCCTCCCACCAGCATCAGCTACAGAAGTTCGTAGACTTGTTCATAGTGTTCCTTCATCACCACTTTAATATCCTGGGAATCTGTAGTGATGTTAACTCTCTCGTTCCTGATGTCAGTAGTGTATGCCTTCTCTCCTTTCTTCGTGGTACGTCTGGCTAGAGAGTTACAAATCTTAATCGATCCTTTCAACGAACCATCTTTTGGTTTCATTGATTTTCCCTATATTCTTTTTTGCTGTTTCATTGATTTCTGCTCTTATCCATATTACTCTGTTGCTTCTAGATGCAGTTTAGTTTGCTCTTCACTTTCTGGTTTCTTAAGGTACCTTAGTTTACTGATTTAAGATTCTTCCTCTTCTATAAGATAGGACTTTAGACTTAAGTATTGCTTCTGTTGTTATCAAAGAACATTTTTCTTGTGGTGAGGGCTTAGCACTCAAGAGGTCCTGGGTTCAACCCCCAGGACCTCCATCAATCAATCAATGAACCCAATTACCTCCCCCCCCCAAAGAACACACACACACACACACACACACACACACACACACACAGCGTTTCTTATTATTTCAACCTCCTAAATTTTAGGATTCATTTTATAGAACAGAATACATGCTCTATCAATGTAAATGTTCTGTGTACCCTTGAAAAGATGCATATTTTTCTAGTGTTCAGTGCTGTGTTCCATTAAATGTGTGTTACAGTTCTTGATATTATATCACAAGTGACTGAGGCCCTGTTCCTTTGCACTTTTTACACCCATTTTAGCCCCTGTGCTTCAGCTTGGAGACTTTCTTTTGCTATGTCTTCAAGTTCACTGAACTTCGTCTTTGTTTCTTTTTTGCAGAGTCTAATCTTAATCCCATCCAGGAAGTTTACATTTCCAATAATGTATTTTTCATCTCTAGAAGTTCCATTTGATTATTTTTATGTCTTTCACTGCTCTCCTCGTTATGGTCACATTTTCCTTTAAACCCTGGAGAATTTCATATTACCTAACAAGGTTATATGTTTGTCTGCTTATTCCTTTATCTTTGACATTTCTGGCTCTGTGTCTATTCACTTATTTTTCTCTTGTGTATTGGTAACATTTTTCTGCTTCTTCCTATGTAATTTTGTAATGTTACTTCATTGTGTGCTGTATTTCTATGTGTTCCTTTAAAGAATGTTGAAGTTTGTTTAGACAGTCACCTACATTGATATCACTTTTATCCTTTCAGGGCATGTTTTCTCGAACAGCT
This sequence comes from Camelus ferus, assembly GCF_009834535.1. Lineage (NCBI taxonomy): Eukaryota > Metazoa > Chordata > Mammalia > Artiodactyla > Camelidae > Camelus > Camelus ferus. Next base: position 78,434,712 of record NC_045732.1, on the reverse strand, counting down.
TTATTGATACTTCATTCACATATCATACCTATTTAGTCTACAAATTGGTAGTTTTTAAACTATATTCAGACTTGTATGACCATCACCAAAATCATTTTACAACATTTTCACCACCTTAAAAAGAAACCCCAGACTCATTAGCCATCACTCCCTATTTCTTCCTAAACCTCCCATCCCTAGCCAACCACTATTCTACTTTCTGTTTCTGAAGATTTTCCTATTCTGAACATTTCATATAAAAGTAATTAGTTAATATGTGGGCGTTTGGGACCGCCCTCTTTCTTTAGCATAATATACTCCAGCGTCATTCATGTTTTAGCATGAATCAGTACTTCATTCTTTTTTATGGCCAAATAATATTCCATTCTATGGGTATACTAAAATTTATCTATTCATTCATTAATGAACACTGGGACTGTTTCCCTTCTTGAACTATTGTGAATATTGCTTCATGTACAAGTATTTCAATACCTGTTTTCAGTTCTTTTAGGTATATACCTAGGAGTGGAATTGCATAGTCATATACTAATTCTATGTTAAACTTTGTGAGGAACTGCCAAACTATTTTCCAAGGTGGCTGAACCATTTTATAGCCCCACTAGCAATGTATTAGCATACCAATTTCTCCACATCCTTGCCAGTATTTGTTTCCCTTTCTTTTGATTATAGCCATCCGAGTGAATGGGAAGTGGTATCTCTTTGTGGTTTTCATTTAGATTTCCCTGATGACTAATGATTCAGAAGACTTTTTTCATGTCCTTATTAGCAATTTATAGATCTACCATGGAGAAATATCTGTTCTGATCCTTTGATAATTTTTAATTGAATTGTTCATCTTTTTTCAGCTATATTGAGGTATGACTGACAAATAATTGTATATATATTTAGATTGTACAATGTGATGTTTTAAAGTATACAGGATGAAGTTTTATATAGTATACATTGTGAGATGATCACCACAATAAATTAACACATCCATCACTTCACATGCTTACAATATTTTCTGTGGTGAGAACACTTAAGATTTATTCTTTTACCAAATTTCAGTTATAAAATACAATATTATTAACTGTGGTCACCATGTTGTACATTAGGTCCCCAGGACTCATTCATCTTTTTAAAAAAATAATTCATCTTGTAACTGAAAGTTTGTACCCTTTGACCAGCTTCTCCCCATTTCCCTCATCCTCCAGTCCTCGACAAACTCCCTGGTTATGTGAGTTCAACATTCTCAAATTCCACATATAAGTGAGGTCATACATTATTTGTCCTTCTGTGCTTCCTTATTTCACTTAGCATAATATATAATGTCCTCCAGGTTTATCCATGTTGTCACAAATGGCAGAATTTCCCTCTTTTTATGGCTGAAGAATATTTCATTTTCTTTATTTACCTGTCAACAGACACTAGATTGTTTCCACATCTTGACTATTATGAATAATGCTGCAGTAAACAGGGGAGTGCATATATATTTGAGCTCCTGATTTCATTTCCTATGCTATATACCCAAAAGTTGGATTGCTGGATCATATGGTAATTCTATTTTTAATTTTTTTTTAACTGTATATGCACTAAATGGTTTTTTTAAACATTTTTTATTGATTTATAATCATTTTACAATGTTGTGTCAAATTCCAGTGTTCAGCACAATTTTTCAGTTATTCATGGACATATACACACTCATTGTCACATTTTTTTCTCTGTGAGTTATCATAACATTTTGTGTATATTTCCCTGTGCTATACAGTGTAGTCTATTCTACAATTTTGAAATCCCAGTCTATCCCTTCCCACCCTCCACCCCCCTGGTAACCACAAGTCTGTATTCTCTGTCTGTGAGTCTATTTCTGTCCTTTATTTACGCTTTGTTTTTGTTTGTTTGTTTGTTTTTGTTTTTTAGATTCCACATATGAGCGATCTCATATCTATTTTTAATTTTTTGAAGAATCTACAAACTGTTTTACATAAATGCTATACCAATTTACATTCCTACCAGCAGTGCATGGGGGTTCCCTTTTCTCCACATCCTCACCGACATTTGTTATTTGCTGTCTTTTTTATAATGGCCATTCTGACTGGTGTGAAGTGATATCTCACTGTAGTTTTGATTTTCATTTCCCTGATAAGTGATGCTGAGCATTTCTTCATGTTCCTGTTGGCCATCTATATGTCTTCTTCGGAAAAATTCAGGTCCTAGTCCTATTTTTAAATTAGATTGTTTGTGGGGTTTTTTTTTTTTTTTTTTGCTATTGTTGTATTCGTTCCTTATATATTTTGGGTACTGACCTCTTATCAGGTATATGGTTTACAGATATTTTCTCACATTCCATAGGCTGATTTTTCATTTTGTTGATGGCTTCCATTGCTGCACAGCTTTTTAGTTTGATGTCTCACTTGTTTATTTTTGATATTGTTACTTTTGCTTTTGGTGTCAAATCGAAAAAGTCATTGCCCAGGTAGATGTCAAAGAGCATCCACCTAGGTTTAACTCTAGGAATTTTATGCTTTCAGGTTTCACATTTAATCCATTTAGGTTAATTTTTGTGTATGGTATAGGATAGTACTCCAGTTTCATTTATTTGCATGTGGATATGTAGTTTTCCCAACACCGCTTATGAAAAAGACTATCCTTTCCTCATGGTGTATTCTTGGCTCCCTTGTCAAATATTAGTTGACCATGTGTGGGTGGGTTTATTCCTGAACTCTATTCTGTTCCATTGGTCTATGTGTCTTTTATGCCAGTACCATAGTGTTTTGATTACTGTAGTTTTGTAATATCACTTGAAATAAGGAAGCCCACAGCTTTGTTCTTCTCACTCAGGATTACTTTGGCTATTGGAGGTTTTTTGTGGTTCCATATGAATTATATGATTTTTTTCTATTTCGATGAAAAATACCGTTGGAATTTTGATAGAGATCACATTGAATCTGTAGATCACTTTAGGTAGTATGATCATTTTAACAATATTCATTCTTCCAATCCAGAAACACAGGATATGTTTCCATTTATTTGTGTCTTCTTTGAATTCTTTCATCAATATGTTATAGTTTTCAGTGTAGAAGATCTTTCATCTCATTGGCTAAATTTATCCCTAAGTATTTTTGATGCTATTGTATATGAGAGTTTTTTCTTAATTTCTTTTACAGATAGTTTGTTAGTGTATAAAAAATGCGACTGATTTTTGTATGTTGATTTTGTATCCTGCAACTTTACTGAATTTGTTTATTCTAAAAAAATTTTGGTGGAGTCTTTAGGTTTTCCTACATTTAAGACTGGAAATTGACACAACATTGTAAACTGACTATAACTCAATAAAAAATGTTTAAAAAAAAAAAAGACTATATCATCTGCAAACAGAGATAATTTAACATCTTTCTTTCAAATTTGGATGCCTTTTATTTCTTTTTATTGTCTAATTGCTCTGCCTAGGACCACCAGTATTATGTTAAAAAGTGGTGAAAGGGCACCCTTGTCTTATTTTTGATCTTTGAGAAAAAACTTTCAGCTTTTCACCACTGAGGGTGATTTGAGCTATGGGCTTGTCATATGGCTTTTATTATGTTGAGATACATTTATTCTACATCTAACTTATAGTTTTGTCATGAAAAGATGTTGGGTTTTGTCAAATGCTTTTTCTGCATTTATTGAGATGGTTATATGATTTGTATGCATCATTCTGTTAATGTGGTATATATCATGTTAATTGATTTCAGTATTTTGAACCATCCTTGCATCCCAGGGATAAATCCAAATTGATCATTTTGTATGATCCTTTCATTATGCTGTTGAATTCAGTTTGCTAGTATTCTGTTGAGGACTTTTGCATCTTTATTCATCAAGGAGATTGGCCTATAATTTTCCCTCCTTGTAGTGTCGTTATCTGACTTTGGTATAAGGGTAATGCTGGCCTTATTAAATGAATTTGGATGTGTTCCCTTGTCTTCAATTTTTTTGGAAAAGTTTAAGAAGGATTATCATTAATTTTTCTTTAAATGTTCTGTATAAATCACCCATGAAGCCATCCGGTCATGGGTTTTTTCCCCTGGGAGGTTTTTGATTACTGCTTCAATCTTATTTATTATTGGTTTGTTCAGATTTCCTATTCATAATTCAGTTTTGGTAGGTTGTAAGCTTCTAGGAAATTACCCATAACTTCTGTTATCTTATTTGTTGGTATATAATTTTTCATAATAGTCTCATGATTCTTTATATTTCTATGGTATCAGCTGTAATATCTTCCCTTTCATTTCTGACTTTATTTGAGTGTTCTTTTTTTCATTAGTGTAGCAAAATGTTTGCCAACTGTATTTATCTTTTTAAAAAACGAACTTTTAGTTTTGCTGATCTTTTCTATTGTTTTTCTGGTCTCTTTCGTTTATTTCTGCTCAGATTTTTATTATTTCCTCCTTTCTGCTAACTTTGGGCTTAGTTAATTCTTCTTTTTCTAGTTCCATGAGGTGTAAAATCAGGTTATTCGTTGAGATTTTTTTTTCTTAATGCATGTGTTTATTTCTCTAAAATTCTCTCATAGAATTGCTCTCATTGCATCCAATAGAATTTGGTATGTTGTGTTTCCATTTTCATTTGTCTCAAGGTATTTTTACTTTTTTTCTTTAATTTATTCCTTGATCCAATGATTATTTACAGTGTGTTGTTTAATTTTCACATATAAGTAAGTTTTCCTCCTGTTATTGATTTGGTTTCATATCACTGTTGTCATAAAAGATTGATATTGATTTCACTGTTCTTAAATTTGTTGACTTGTTTCATTCTCCAATTGTGACCTATCTTGGACAGTGTTCCAGTCCAGTTTATCTATTTTTTCCTTTGTTGTTTGTGCTTTTGGTGTCATACCTAAAGATCAATTGCCTAATCCAATGTTATGAATATCTACCCCATGTCTTCTTCTAAGAATTTTATAGCTTTAGCACTGAACATGGTAGTCTGTGATACATTTTGATTAAACTTTTGTAAATGATGTTAGACAGGGGTCCAGTTTCATACTGGTCTCTAGTTTTCCTTTCTTGTGGTGACTTTGGTGTTGGCATAGAGTAATATTGGCCTCATAGAATGAGTTGGGAAGTATTTCCTCCTCTTCTCTTTTTGAATAATTTGTGAAGGATTGGGGTTAGTTGTGAATCTGTATTAATTGAAATATTTGGTAGAATTCGCCAGTGAAACCATCTGGTCCTGGGCTTTTCTTGGTGGGAAGTTTTTAAAGCACAAAAATACAATTATATTGCCTTTTATGTTTATCTATGTAGTTGCCTTTACCATTGATCTTTATCTCTTTATGTGAATTTTACTGTCTAATGTCCTTTCATTTCAGCCTAAATGACTCTCTTTAGTATTTCTTGAAAGACAGGTCTGTTAATAGTGAATTTTCTCAGGTTTTTTTGTTTTTGAGGAATGCCTTTATTGTAACTTCATTTTCAAATAATAATTTTCCTGGATATAGAATTCTTCATTGATAGCTTTTTCTTTCAGCATTTCAAATATGTCATCCCACTGCCTTCTGGCTTCTGGTTTCTAGTGAGAATTCAGTTGTCAGTATCTTTGAGGTATCTTTGTATGTGATGAGTCATTTGTCTTTTGCTGATTTCAAGATCCATTGTCTTTGGCTTTAGACATTTCAACTGTGTGTCTAAGTATGGATCTCTTGAGTTTATCATATTTGGAATCTTTGAGCTTCTAAAATGTGTAGATTCAAGAATTTCATTAAATTTGGCAAATTTTCAGTCATTACTTCTTTTAATATTCTTTACGTCCCTTTCTCTCCCTTCTCCTTATCTGGACCTCCCATTATGTGTATGTTGGTATGCTTGATGTTGTCTGATGGGCCTCTGATGTCATGTTACTTTTTCATTTCTCTTTCTGATTCTCAGACTCAGATAATTGACCTGTCTTCAAGTTCACTGATTCTTTCTGCCTGTTCAAACACGTTGTTGAGCCTCTGCAGGGAATTTTTCATTTTAGTTATTATTTTTTCAGCTCCAGAAATTCTATATTGTTCCTTTTAAAACATTTTCTGTCTCCCTGCTTTTATTTTTTATTTGGTGAGACATCATTCTGCTGGTTTCCTTTTGCACTTTGAGCATATTTACAACTGTTGATTTAAATTCTTTGCCTAGTAAGTCCAATGCCTGGGTTTTGTCCAAGATAGTTTCTATTGATTTCTTTTTTCCTGTCAGTGAGTCATATATTCTTATTTTTTGGCTTTCATAATTTTTTGCTGAAGTATGTAACTCTGAAAATTGGATGCTTCCTTCCCCAGTTTGTTGTTCTTCATTTAGTGAATGATTGAGTAAATCACAGTACTGCCACCAGAAAGAATAGTAAGCTACTATTTTAAATGATAATTATGAAGTCTATGCACCATGTAAAATTTTAAAGATTATGTCAAATGGAGAAAATCCACATACAGAACTATAAGATGCATTAGTACTAGAAGTGGATAAAAACTGAAATAACAAGAAAAACAAGAAAGAATAGCAAAAGTGATACTAATTGTATTATGATGATGAAATGACAGATGAATTTCCCTTTGTATTTTCCAAGTTTTCTTTATTATATTCCTTCTTTTACTTTTAAATATTGGACATTTTATTTTAGTTTTGTGTTATGAAAGTAATACATGTTCACTGTTGAAATTCAAAAAACAGTTTACAGAAGATTTCAAAGTGAATAAGATTCCCTTTCTCTGGCCTTAGTCTCAGTCACAGAAGGTAATTAGCCAGTTATCATTTTCTCATGTAGCCTTTCAGACATTATACATATATGTATATATAGGATCTAAAGAGTAATTCTTTATAATTTTCAACTTACAGAAAAATTGGAAGAACAGTACAAAAAAGTCTCATGTACCCTTCACCCATATTGCTCCATTGTTAATATTCCACCACATTTGTGCAGTGTGTGTGTGCATGTGTGTGTACCATCATTATCATTAGGCTTTCTCTGAACCATTTGAGAACAGCTGCAGACATGCTACTCCATCACCCCGAAATACTTTCATGTGCATTTCTCAAAATCAAGGGCACTCTTGTACATAACTGCCCCATTGTCAAGCAAAAGGCGGGGCACAGGAGTGACTGCTTTGGCTTGTAAAGTAACAAGTCCTTTTTAGATACTGATGACTGCAGCACCAGTTGTGGCACACTCCACTGCCCAGGAGCCCCTTCTAGACCGCAGCTAAGAGGTTTTATATTCTGTAGTTATACTCTGAGTGGGGCAGGGCTGAAAGACATAATACCTCATCAGAATCCAAAAGGTAATGAGAAACTGTCTGGAGACAGCCTCTCAGGGGAGATAAGGAGGGAGGGAGATGGCCTTACAAGCTTCCCATTCTCTCGTGTTCCAGTTGGATCACAAGGCATCCTGCCAAGACCCAGATAAATCCTGAATCAAGCTTTGTGTGTATGGATACATGCAAGGTCATGAGGGTACCATGGTGGACCCATTCTATTCAACCCCTACCACTGACTTTTCACCAACCCAACTAAGACTTCTCAGGAGCATGGGACACCCCATCAAATATACTCTAATAAATTGTACTGATAGACGCTTATACAAATTCATTCTGTTTGTTTTAGGCACACAGGACAAGAGTGACCATGACTATGATTCTCTAGTATTATAATCAGGCCCACTTGGAGGATAGACTTCACCCAGGCTCCAAAACTGGAACTAAGCCAGTTAAATATGCCATTGATCCAGGTGCAGTAACGGGTTTTGACAGCTGTACATAGCCTGCCTTGACTGGCAGCACAAAGCCCAGGGCAATGTGACACTGTTCGTTATCCCTGCCGCTTCTACCAGAGAATGTGTAACAGTTTGTGGGTGGCAGGCTAGTATAGGCCTGACATTCACGAAAGAAGCTGTAGCAACGTCTGCAGCAGCATTTTGTTGAGCTGGGGGTCAGAGTCCAAGTCTATTAAGTTTTGTACAAAAAAGTTTCATTAGCGTCCAGAAAGTCAATCTTGTCCTGTCATCTTGGCCTGAGGCTCTTCACTCTTAGAGTCGGCAGCTGCTGGGATCTCTGGGAGAGTCCTTACAGTCTTTGTTGGTCGGCCATCAAGTTGAGAGTGGTGGTGGCAGGCTGGGTTCACTTGTTCAGGTTCCCTGCAGGCATCCTGGGGTTTAAGGGGTGCTCTCTCTACCAGCCAGGACTCTTGCTCTCCTTCCACAGCCACGTGATTGGTGTGACAGTCACTGGACTTCTCTGGGAGTGGCTCAGTAGTTTCCTTTTTGTACTCCTTGTACCTAGAATAATGGATATGGATGATAAAGATCAGGAATATGATGTGACGACTCCTTAAAGTGATGCACCCACATCCAGCAGGCAGAGCCGGATGACAAAGAAGACCTACCTCCAACTCCTCTTTGCTTCTCCCGGATTCCAGCAGCCAGGATTCCCAGGGGTAGGCATGGGTGGAACAAAGGTAGAGTGAGTAGGGTTAATGATGCACTTTAGGCCTCCTACAGCCAGCCTAAACTTCTACCTGCTTCCACTGCTCATAATTAAACATCGTGTTTTGATGTGAGGTACCCTTCTGCAGAACTGCCACAATTACAGCTCAGACTGACTCTCAGAAGTGTGTGCTGCACTGAAAGCTGAGCCTGTCTTGTTAAGTGTTTCCTTAGAGTCCATGCCATCTTTCAACAGCCCCTGCTGCCTGGGCAGCACAAACATGATGCACATTCCCCGAGGTTCCTTGCCCTGAACACCCACACGGCTCACGTGGTCTTGTGCAAATGCTGCCATGACGTTTGTCCCACAGAGGCTGACTTGATCATCTGTCAAGTGCCAGTTCACTCGGCCCAAAGTGACAATATGTTGGCTACTGCCCATATCGTCGTGAAAATACAAGAAGGTGCATTTGGGAGGATGTTGCAAGGCAAGCACCACAGGTTTAAGCCATTTTCTCAGGGGCCGCACAGCTGTGGCTGTCCATTAGTGCAGAGGACAGCTGGATGACTGAGGCTCGGGCCTGCTGCAGCACACGCCTGACGCAAGAGGATTGGCTTGTAAATGTCACAATTCCCTGGAAAGATACCTCCCGTTTGAGTAAAAGATCTGATGAAGAGGTTGGGAGCGGGTATCTGGCCTTAAGTGGGTTGATCCATCTTTGAACCAGGCCCAGACATCTTCAGGAACCAAAAGCGTCAAGGAAGAAGAAGGCAGTGGTGTAAAGATAACTCTACTAATGAGGCGCTTGTAGCAATAGTACAGTGATCTTCCTGCTGCATAGTTTCTGCAAGCACTCCTGTTTCCACAGCTCCTTCAGCAGGACAGTGATCGGCCACGTCTCCTGTCCTGGCATCCTATACTGCTTTCCTCACAGCACACAGCTGAGCTGGGGAAGCCATGTGGGCTCCCAGCAGTGCACTCACTCCTCCATCACTGTTCTGATTGCGGCGTCCTCTCACTGGAAACATCCCTGACAACCTGAAGAAGTATGAAGCAGCCTCAACACATCTGGCCCCACAGTTGTAAGCATGGGGGTATGAGGAATTCCATCAAATCAAACAGAAAACACATTAGCTTCAGGACTTCAGTAGTGTGACCATAGTCAGCTGAGTGAACCAAAATGGCAACACTGTAACCTGGAAAGGTCTTAGCAGTAGTGAGGCACCACCAATAGCCCAGGGGGACGCCACAGGTCTGATGCAGCCTTTTCCTTTTTGTACCATAAAACAGATGGGCCAGTTTGGGGCAGGAGTTAACAGTTTGTTTTTATTCTTTAAATCAGGAACATAGAATTTTTTACCTTGCAAAAGACAGCTCTTTTTCTTTGACTGACAGAGGACTAAGCGTTGTGAACTGACCCCATTGTTTCAAGAAATGTTCCTTGACAAGCAGGCGTCTGAATTCTGTTGGGGCTTATCAGTCGTTCCACCAGGTGGGCAGCCACAGCCATTGAGACTGGGAACTTGCCAACAACCAAGACATTATTTATACAGTGAAAACTGGATATCAGAGAAAATTCCTAACCCTTTGTGAACATGTACGGTTTAAACATGTTACATATTTCAACACCAGTTACACATTCTTGCAATTAATTGGGCCAAGCCTCATGCGCAAGTTTACTTTAGCGCTCTTTCTTTCCTTTTCTTTTCTTTTTTTTAAATGGAGGTACTGGGGATCGAACCCAGAACCTCATGCAGGCTAAGCATGTACTCTGCCACTGAGCTATACTCTCCCCACTAACAAGTTTACTTTTAACGGTTTTTTTTTTCCCTCTTCACTTCCAAGTTTTGTCCAAACTCTAAGAGGACTTTTTGTTTATGTTTTAGCAAAAAGAGGTACTACATCTTATCTCCTCAGCTAGGAGTGTAGGGAGCATGGGGCAGACGGGAAGAAGCCAGCCTGCGGGGTTAGCTGGAGCTTCAGGGAAGATTCTCTCTTTCTTTCAGTTTTATAAACAGCTTTAGTGAGGCATAATTTACATACAATTCACCCATTGGAAGTGTACAACTCAATGGTTTTTAGTATAGTCAGAGTGTTGTCCAACCATCACCACAAGTCAACTCTAGAACACTTTCATCACTTCAGAAAGAAACCCAATACCTTTCTGCCCTGCAGCCTCTGGCCACAGCTAATCTGTTTCTGTCTCTGTGGATTCCCCTGTTGTGAACATTTCACATAAATGGAATTATACAATATGTGTCCTTTCATGTCTGCCCTTTTCCACAGTGTTTTCAGGGTTCGTTGATATTGTAGCAAGTGTCAGTACTTCATCCCTTTTTATGACAGAATAATATTCCATTGTATAGATAGACCTCATTTGTTTATTACAGTTACAGTTTATGGACATTTGGGTTGTTTTCACCTTTTGGCTATTGTGAATAGCTCTGTTATGAACATTCATGTCCAACTTTTTGTTTGAGTACCAGTTTTCAATGCTGTGAGAAATATACACCTAGGAGTGCAGTTGCTCAGTCTTATGGTAATATTATGTTGAACTTCTGGAGAAACTACCAGGCTATTGTCCAAATTGGCTGCACCATTTTACATTCCCATCAGCAGTGTACAGGTGTTCCAGTTTCTCCACATCCCCATCAACACTTGTAATTAGCATACTTTTTTATTCTGGTCGATGTGAAGTATCTCATGGTTTTGATTTGCATTTCCCTGATGACTAATGATGTCAAGCATCATTTCATGTGCTTATTGACAGTTTTCGTATCTTGTTTTGTGTGTATGTGAGATCAAAGTTCTTCATATATTCTAGATAGTAGACTCTTATTTATATGATTTGCGAATATTTTCTCCCATTCTGTGTTGTCTTTTCATTTTTGATAATGTCATTTGATGTACAAAATTTTTTAATTCTTATAAAGTCAAATTGATCTATTTTTTTCTTTGTTGCTTGTGCTTTTGGTGTCATCTAATAATCCACTGCGCAAACCAAGGTTATGAAATTTACTACTATGTTTTCTTCTAAGGTTTTTATTTTTTAGCTCTTACATTTAGGTCTTTGATACATTTTGAGTTAAATATTTGAATATGGTGTAGGGTGGAGGTCCAGCTTCATTCTATTGCATGTGGATATACAGTGGTCCAATCACCAGTTGTTGAAAAGATTCTTTCCCCATTCAGTAGTCTCAGCACCCTTGTTGATAATAAATTGACCATAGATATATAGGTACATCTCTGGGCTCTCAATTCTATCCCAATGATTTATATATCTATCCTTGTGACAGTACTGAACTGTCTGGATTACCATTGCTTTGTATACATTTTGAAATCAAGAAGTGTGTTTGTTTTTCAAGGTTATTCTGGCTATTCACTGAGTCCACAAATTGGCTTTCACCACAATCTCTACAAGTACACAATTTTTACAAGTACCTTTAGACTTGAACTTCTCCATATTCTGTTGCACATGAAATCAGTCATCCATGGATGACTCCCACCTGAATCAGCCACTATGATGTTCACCCAAGGGTGACTTTCTAATTTCATCATTCATTTGACATTTACTAGTTAGTTTTCTACTTAAGTGAGAGTTTTTCTTTCTTCCTCCATCTGTTTTTATCAGTGTGAACTCAGATTCTTATATTATTCAAAGGATTATAATCCTTTACTCTGATTTTGATGCACAAATTGTCCCAGATTTGGCCAATGGGAACCCATTCAGACTGGACATTTCCTTACTTTATGGCTCAAAAAGATGGTCTGGTTTATCTCATACTTTCTGTGCCCCAGCTCTGGAACCAGCCATTTCTCCCAGGGGGGGTCCTGGTTACCTTTAGTGAAGGATAGTATTTGAGAACCAATATCTGGGTGCTAGATGTGCTTATAGCTACCAGAGTATGACTCCTTCTAGACTTAGTGGACAGAGGGAGGAAATGTATGTATGTACACGTGCACATGCGCATACACACACCCCTATATCTTTTTTGAAAAAAGTTCATATTAATACTTCCAATTTCAATCCAACACCATGTTCATTTTATCCTCCCCCCTTTTCATGTTTGTAAGTCATTTCTCTGACACTGAGAAACCTAGCTTGCACTTTACTCAATATATTTTTTGCTCAGTTTACTTATTTGTTTAATGTAACTGATTGCTGGCAGCCTCCTCACCCTGAGAGCACAACCCAACTTTAACTAGATCTCTGCCACATGCCTATTTTACAAATTACAGCTCAGATTATCAGGTTAGAAAAAGAATTTCAAATTGCCCTAAGTCTACCAATGTAAATAGCTTGGAAGGGACATGTGCTGAAGGTTGGCCTGTAAAAATATTCAAATCATTTTATTCCCCTCAGAGTTTCTTTTTAATCACTCTTCTTATTTCACAAAGTAAGTACCATATCTGCTAGTTCCTTATTTAATACTTACAACATTTTATTTTGCAGTAATTATAGACTTGAAGGAAGTTGCAAAAATAGTACAGTGAGTCCCATGTATCCTTCACCCAGTTTCCCCATGGTAAGATCTTTCACATAATTATAGTACAAGTTCAAAACAACATGTTGACAATGGTACAGTACTGCTAACTAGACTACAGACCTTATTTGGTTTCACCAGATTTTACATGCATTCATTTGGGGGTGTGTAGGCCTATGCAGTTGCAGCACAGATCTAGGTTCATGTAATTGATACCACAATCAAGATACAAAACTGTTCCATCAGCACAAAGGAACTCTTTGTATTATCCCCTTATAGTCATCCATATCCCATACCGCCTCCAGTCCCTATCCCTGGCAACATTCATCTATTCTTCCTTCCTATAATTTTGTCATTTTAAGAATGTTACACAAATGCAGTCATACAGGATGTGACCTTTTGAGACTGGCTCTTTTTCATTCATCACAATAACCTTGAGGTCCATCCAAGTTGTGTGTATCAATAGACTGTTCCTTTTCTTTGCAGAGTAGTATTCCACGGTGTGGATGGTTGGTTTAACCACTCACTCAATTGCACGACATCTGGGTTGTTTCCAGTTTTTGGCTATTATAAACAAAGCTGCTAAGAATGGCTATACACAAGTTTTTGTGCTAACATAGATTTTCATTTCTTTGGGATAAATGTCCAGGAGTACAGTTGCTGGGTAATAAAATACATGTATCTTTAACTTTATTAGAAATTTCCAAACTCTCTTTCAGAATGGCTTACCATTTTATATTCCTGTCAGTAATGTGTGAGAGATCCACTTTGTATGTTCAACAGTATCTGGTATTTTCACTATTTTTTCTTTAGTCAGAATTCATTGTGGTTTTAATTTGCATTCCCCGATGACTAATGAAGTTCAACATCTTTTCATGTGCTTACTTGCCATCATAAGTCTTCTTCAGTGATATGTCTATTCATGTCTTCTGTTCATTTTCTAATTGGATTGTTTGTAGTTTTACTCTTGACTTCATACATTCTAGATTGATATAGATAAATGGTTTGCAAATAATTTCTCTCAACAATTTCCTCCTCTTAAATTTTTTGCAGAGCAAAAGGTTTTCATTTTCATGAAGTCCAAAATATCAACACTTTCCTTTTACGATTGTGCTTTTGGGGTGAAGGCCAAGAACCTGTTGTACAGCCCAAGATCCTGAAGATTTTTCTATGATTTTTTTTTCTAAAAGTTTTATAGATTTACATTTACATCTAAGTTCATGATACATTTCAAGTTAATTTTTGTATAAGGTGTACAGTTTAGGTCAAAGTTCTTTTTTTTTTTTTGCCAATTGCTCCAGCATCATTTGTTGAAAAGACTATCCTTCCCTTATTAAATTGTTTTTGTACGTTTGTCAAAATCACTTGGGCATATACCATACTGTATTGATTACTGTAGCTTTATTTGAAGTTAGGTAATGTGAGTCCTCCAAATTTTTCTTCTTCAAAATCAATTTAGCTTCATTAATTTTACATCTGGATATTTTCATCTTTCCTATAGGGAAAGAAAAGAATAGAGAAGAAATGTGGCTGTGGGAAATTAGGGAAAATACATTTACACTGCCTATGCCCTAGGGGTGTTCATGAAGATTTCTGGGTTCCACTCCCAGAGATGAAGTTTGACCTCCAAATGATTATGGTGCAGGTGGCTCTGGACTACACTTTGAAATGTGAAAAACAATAATCTAGGGAGAAACAAGAAGAAAAGACAAAAAATCAACCCCTTGTCACTGTTGTTGAGATTGGGGCTTGCTTTGTTTTCTTTCTTTCACATTCCTCCAATTCCCACTTTAATTCCCAGTATATAATAGGCTTGACTCATAGATTTTACCCTTGACAGGTATCTCAGAATATATATTTTAGACATCAGGAAGGGAGACATAAGGTAGACTCCTCTCAGTGGGGACAAAGAATAGAGGAGGGTGCTGATGCGTCACCTTCACTTCCTTCCACTCACTCGTCCAACATAAGCATCACAACTACAAAACTGAAACACGAAATACTCTTTTTCCTTTAGCTTGTTCTAGGGAGGTGAGTGTTTCTGAAAGTGAAAATAAAGACTTCCAAGTAAAACAAGGGAAATATAAACATTTGAAATATATTCCCTGGGATTTTACTACAGGATGTTCTTGCCAATGTACCTTCCATAGCCTTTAAAAATCTTTCATATTCTACTTAAATCATCTTGCATATGCTTTTTGTAAGCCAGTGACAGGTAGGAGGGTTCATTAGGCCCTAATGAAACTTTCAGGAAGACATCTTATGTTTATTTCTTGCATGCATAAAACTCATCTGTGGGGATATAAAAAGAGCTGCCCCACTGTCTGCTTTCACATGCTGCATGTGAATTTTCAGACCATGTTTAGCACACTAATTGGAAAAAAAAAAAAAGGTTTTTACCCCATTTTGTCTCCTGCTTTATTCTAGAGAAGAAAGTTCTTGCAAAAGCTCTTCCTTTTCCTGTTGCAACTCCTGCAGATGCTGCTGGTTTTGCTCCAGTCTGTCCTCCAACCACTGTAGTAGAGGCCCGCTAACTGCTGACATCTGACTGCACAGGTTCTTGGTAAACACTTTAATAGGAAAAACACAGAGATAACACCCCACCACCAGCAGCCCCCCAACAGTGAGTCAGGAAGAAAGGGAAGGAAGAGAAAGTAGAAAAAGTGCAATAAGCAGACTTGGCAGACAATTTTGTATGGTCAGCCAAGGGACAGTCGGAAGAGCTGAGAAAAGAAGATACCTGTTCTGAGGCCATCCTGAACATCTCCGGATCCTTAAGCCAGAGGTGGCCTGGCTACGCAGAGAGCAGAAAAGAACCCACTTTTTCCTCCCTTAGTCAAAACGGCTAAGAGCAACAGAAGGGTCTCTTTCCCCAGGTCTCAGACCTTCCCACACCATAATGACCGTAACTTCCCAGTAAGCTAGAACTCTGTCTTCTGCAACTTAATCTTACACAAGTCCAGAAAGAAAGTTGTTCACCAAATGTTACATACACTGAAGAAATAAGTACATTAATTCAGCTTCATGTGAGACAGAGATTCTATGGCACTCTTTTTAAAACAAATTCCACCTAATGGAAGTAAATTTTTTCCTTATCATATATGACTTGTTGCAAATGACCACTGTAATACTATGGGGTGTATCTACCAAGATATATGTATATGTGTGTGTACATGTGTGTGTGTATACTTTTGAATAAAAACTGTATGGTTTTGGATGTTACTTTTACCCCACATAACAATAAGCCATAGACATCTCTCTTTGTCAGTAAAGACTCACCTTTCCTTCTTATAGGCTGTACAAT
Organism: Camelus ferus; assembly: GCF_009834535.1. Taxonomy (NCBI): domain Eukaryota; kingdom Metazoa; phylum Chordata; class Mammalia; order Artiodactyla; family Camelidae; genus Camelus; species Camelus ferus. Next base: position 78,418,514 of record NC_045732.1, on the reverse strand, counting down.
ATTCATCAGAATGGATGTACCAATTTAATAAGTCCTCTATTGGTGGACATTTCAGTGGCGTCCAATTTTTTGCTACTGTACAGACTGGAATTAATATCCCCTTATTTTTGCACAGTTGTCCTATTTTGAAGGATACATTTTTAGAAGTGAAGCTCAACTTTTTTCTGTAGGGATCTATAAAGTCTTTAATTCTTATTTAGTTGGTCTTTTGAGTTCAGGGCTTCAGATTATACTTAAGCCATCACCTCCCTAGACTTTGAAAAACATCCTCTTATATTTCCTTCCTGTATTTTTTTAACTTTTAAAAGTGATTTAGTGTGTATACTGTATTGGGCTTTCTGCTCCTTGGCCTTGTATAAAAAGTACTTGTATATTTACTGACATGAAAAGATTTCCTCTTTCATGCTCTCCCTTTTATCTGTCTGTCTGTGTATCCATCTCTGTCAACTCCCACCACAGTAGGCTCATTGTTGAAATTTCAGGAAGTTTGGAAACTGGTATGTAGTTGTCTGTACATATAAGGCATGTAAGTTGTCTGAAATCAGCCACGGTAGGGGTATCACGTTGGAAACTGGCAAATACAACAAATTAGGATTCTTCCAGCATCCCTGAGAACTGAAAAGCCCTATCATAAAGCTCGCTCCTGCCTTTCCTCCAGTCTTACTCTAGGTAGCAGGTAGAGTACTCAATTGTCTACAGCATTCAATAGAAAAGTTTGGAGTGGGATTAATGAATGGCAAAGCTCTTGGCAAAGAAAACTCAAGGATAATTTGTACTCATCATTTCAATCACTTCAGCAAAATTTGCTTGTCACATGAGTATTTCACCACCCATACTCAAGAAAAATATCTTACCTGAGCCATTATGAATCTTGGTTACCGAGTCCAGATGCGTAAGGCTAAAGGGATAAAATAGTTTCGGTTAGTAGCAAAGCAGCAATTCATCTAATCTAGGCTGCAGAGGCCCTGGGCAGTGAAACGAGAAGGACGGGCTTGACCTGTGGATCCGCCTGTATGCATCCTGCTCCTCTTGGCACAAGATTTTGGGTAGCTCGACTGCTGATTCAAGGCACACTTTTCCAATGGTTACGTGAGGTACAATGTGAATTGGGATTTCAATTCTCTCATACCTGTAAGACAGTCAATTCAGGTCAGTTTTTGTTTGTTTGATTCCAGCTTTATTGAGGTATAATTGACAAATAGGAATTATACGTACATATTTAAGGTGTACACATTGATACTACACATTGTGAGACATACACATTGTGAAATGATTATGGCACTCAAGCTAATTAACATATCCATCACCTCACATAATTACCATTTTTTAGTGGTGACTTAACATTTATGATCTACCTTAACAAATTTCAACTATATAATCACCATGTCTAGAATCACTTGATCTCTAGAACTCATTCATCCTGAAACTTTGTATTCCTAGACCAGCACTTCCTCAGCTTCCCCTCTACCACCTCTGCCCCAGCAACCACCATTCTACCCTTTGCTTCTATGAGTTGGACTATGTTAGACTCCACATATAAGTGAGAGCACGCAGCGTTTGTCATTCTGTGTCTGGCTTATTTCATTTAGTATAATATCCTCCAAGTTCAGCCATGTTGTTACAAATGGTGTGTGTGTGTATGTATGTATATGTATGTGTGTGTGTGTATACATATATGCATACATATACACATACCACATTTTCTCTTCCACTCATCTACTAACAGACATTTAGGTTGTTTTCATACCTTGTCTATTGGGAATAATGCTTCAGTGAACATGGGAGTTTAGGTATCATTTTGAGATGCTTTATATCACTTCCTTTGGATATATACAAAGAAGTGGATCCATTTTTAATGCTGAGTTGTCAAAATCAGATGTTTTCTATAGTTTATTTAATAGACATTTGGGGACACAGCATACTTCAAAGATTAAACATCCCCCTAATTCATTTAGTAGCTCGATTTCAAAGTAGTCAGAGTTCAAACTGAATTCATCTGGGGAGCAAATTGGAAGCACATTTGCAGAGCCAACATTCTGATAGAAATTCTGAAGTCACTTTGTAAACTTAACAGAAGCCTTAGAGGCTCAAAGTCATTACACTCACTCCCCAGACAAGGGACAGATCACTAATTAATACTGTTTTCAGTCAGGGATTTGCCAGTGAGGTTGAACACATTGATCACGAAGCCTGGGAAGAGGAACTTTAGACTCTTCAGTGACTCCATCAGATTCATCATGTAGAAGGGATGACTCATATAAATACGCTCTTGTTGTAACACAGTGTTCACCAGTTGCCCTCACTTCCCATTTTCTCCCCTGGAGGGAAAATAGGTAAGTAATACACAAATAGTTCCATTTTCATGCTAGAATGGGCTTGTTACCAAGGCCAACCAATCTACCTCTACTTACTTCTCACCCCAAACACACCTAAACTCCACCTAACAGTGGGTTCAGTGGAGCATCTGGGTTGAGGGTCCTAGCACTGTGTGGCCTCGTTGGCACATGGTGGTACATCAGCATAAAATCTAGCTCCCTCCCCTCTCTTTCCCACCCAGCAGAATGTGTCTGGGCCCCACACCACAATCTAGATGGAACAAAAATGATGGAGGATTACAAGTGCCCTCCCCTCCTCACATCCAACTAGTCAGGGAGAAATTCATGGAGTATGCTGTGTGTGGGTTGAACACACTACTTTGAGTATATACTTTCAGGAAGAAGACAAAAAGAACTTTAAACAAATTTTGACCTCCAATTAGTAGGTTTTTGCATTACTCAGTTTAGGCTGCTATAACAAAAATACCAGAGACTGGGTGGCTTCAACAACAGGAATTCATTTCTCATAGTCCTGGAGGCTAGGGAGCCCAAGATCAAGGTGCCAGCTGATCTGGCTCTTGGTGAAGGCCCTCTTCCTGGTCTGCAGACAAATACCTTCTTGTGTCCTCACCTGGTGAAGAGAGTGATCATCTCTCTTGTGTCTCTTCTTATAAGGGCACTAATCCCATTCAGGAGGGTTCTACCCTCATACCTAATTATCTTCCAAATGCTCCACCTCCAAATACCACCATATGAATTTGGGGGTGGTAGGGGGACACAATCAGTCCATAGCAGTTTGTTTTTCATAGTGGTATAGATTAGCAATTCTGAAACTGCTTTTTGTACATTCTAGGATTGAGCAATAAGTAAACATATTATGGATAGGAGGACTAAGTTTCTCCATGTCAGAGGAGAGAATTGTAAATATGGAAAGAGAGAATGCTAGAATGAACCCTAAGGTGTGCGAATGGATTGGATTATCGGTTTGAATTCATGGTGTGTGTGTGTGTGTGTGTGTGTGTACGTACATACATACCTGCATGTACATACATACATACTTTTTGCCAGCTCCATCTACTGAGAGTCTAGAAGCTACTAGAGTAGTAATAATGGGTATACCTAGCACCCAGACCTTGGTTTCTAAATACCATTTTTAACTTGAAGGAACCACAGTACAGGCTAGAATGAAGGGATGGGGACCAGACTTACCTCCTTCTTGAAACAACTAAAAAAGTATTTTTTAAAAAGTGAAACAGTGACTCACAAGATCTTGGAAAAAAGGCAGTGAAGGACAGTGAAACCTGGGGGATTAGAAACAAGCTTGTTTCTCCATGAAGAAAGTTTCCAGGCTACAGCACAGGGAGGGGAACCCCACCTAGAGCTTGATGGTGTCCTTGAGTCGAAAAGATAGAGCCAAGGCTCTGGGAAAGCCAAGGAGGCTTGAATTTGCAGTGCAAAGGACTATAGAAGAGACAGCTGCAAAGAGAAAGAACTCCAGAGATCTTTGGATGGTCCCGTTCAAGTGCTCAGTTGAGTAGCAACCAGGGCATATATGTAAAGAAACTACACAAGGCCACAGAGATAACAACCTAGAAGGAATAAAGGGATAAAGGGAATAAGTACTATCCTCAAAGTATACCCAGGGCCAGGAACAGTGCCTGTTCCCAAGAGCCTTAATAGGAAATCTCATAATTCAGTAGATGACAGAGTATTAAAAAGGTTTGTGCCTATGAGCAGGGAAAATGAACCTTACATTAAATACTGCTTTGTTTTTGCCTGATAAAGCTTAAAAGCAAGACCCAAAAGGATCAAACCATTTCCTATTAACAGCATCTCAAAACAAAGCTCAAGAATATTTAAAGGAATATCTAACACCCAAAAATGTAAAATTCAGAATGTCTGCATCCAATCAAAAATTGCCAGGCATGCAAAGCAGCAGAAAAATCCAACCCCTGAGAGAAAAATCGAATGAAATTGACCCAGAAATGCAACAGTAATTAGCAAAGACCTTAAAACAGATATTATAACTATTCTGTATATTCAAAAAGCTAGATGAAAGACTGAACATGTTAAGTAGACAGAAAGAAAGAAAAAAAGACTCAAATCAGACTTTAAAACATGCTTGAGATAAAAAGTAACACTGGATAGGATTAACAGAAAATTAAACATTACAGAAAAAGGATTAGTGAACCTCAAGGAACAACAATAGATCACAAATAGGAAAAAAAAAAGACTGAAAAACAATGAACAGAGCATCAGTGAACTGTGAGACAGTATTAAGTAGCCTAAATATGTGTAATTGAAATATCCAAAAAAACCAGACTTGCAGACTTAGTAAACAATCTTCTGGTTACTGGAGAAACGGGTGGGAAGGGATAAACCTGGGAGTTTGAGATTTACAAATGTTAGCCACTATATATAAAAACAGATTTTTTAAAAGTTTCTTTTGTATAGCACAGGGAACTATGTTCAATATCTTATAATCACCTTTAATGAAAAAATATGAAAACGAATATATGTATGTATATGAATGACTGGGACATTGTGCTGTACACCAGAAATTAACACATTATAACTGACTGTACTTCAATTAAAAAAAATAGTAATAATTTTAAAAATTTAAAATACAAATACCCAAAGAAGAGAGAATGAAAGAGAAAAAATTTTGTAGAAATAATGGCTGAGATTTTTCTGAATTTGATGAAAAATGTAAACCCACAGGTCTAGGAAGCTCAATGAAACCCAAGCACAGGATACATGAAAACAATTATACCATGGTACCCTATAATCAAATAGTTTTAAACCAATGATAAAGAGTCTTAAAAGAAGTCAGAAAAAAGCCAAATTAAGTAAATAGGAAAGGGTAAAGATGATTGCCACTTTCTTGTTGGACAGTGGAGAAATATCTTTATAGTTCTAAAAGACAAAAAGGTCAACCTAGAGTTCTTTACCCATTAAAAATACGTTTTAAAACTGGAATTGAAAAGATAACCAACTGTTTGTAAAGTAAAACTAATAACAACATATGATGGGCTTATAGCACACATACAAGTAAAATGTATGACAGCAGTAGCACAGAAGCCAGGAGAGAAATGAAGTATAGTGTTGTAAGGTGCTTAATACCACATGTGAACTAGTATAATATCACCTGAAGGCAGACTGTGACAAGTAAAAAGAAATGTAAACCAATATTTCTCTACCAGGGGTGATTTTGCCCTGCAGGGAATATTTGGCATGGTCTGGAGACATTTCTGACTATTACAACTGAGGAAGTGCTACTGGCATCTAGTGGGTGGAGGCCACTGATGCTGCTCAAAATCCTACAATGCATAGAACTTCTTGCCACTATAGTTATCTGGCCCATGGTGTCAATAGTGACAATGTTGAGAAACCCTGCTATATACCCTAAAACAACCACTAAAGCAATATAACAAAAAATTATCACTAATAAACTCACAAAGGAGATAAAATTAAATCATAAAAATTATCCAATTAATCCAAAAGAAGGCAGAAGAAAGAGGAAAAAGTAAACAGAAATTAGATGAGCCAAATATAGAAAACAAATAGCAAGTTGGTAGATTTAAGCCTAACCTCATTAGTAATCATATTAAATGTAAAGAATCCAAATATGTCAATTAAATGGCAGAGATTGTCAGATTAGATAATTCCTAGACCCAACTATATGCTAACTACAAAAAAATCACCCTTTAAATTTAAAAACACAAATAGGTTAAAAGTAAAGATACAACATGTTAACAAAACTCAAAAGAGATTAAGTATGGCTATACCAATATCAAAATTGATTTCAGAGCAAAGAATATTAACAGGGATGAAGAAGGTAATTTTGTAATGATAACATGGTTAATTCATAAAAAATACAAGACAGTCCCAAACATGTACACATATAATAACAGCTTCAGAAGATATTGATAAAAACAGAAGAACTATGAGGAAAATAGACAAATGAACAATTTTGGTTGGAGATGTCAATACCCTTCTCTCAAAACTTGATAGAACAGTGGACACAAGTACCACCTGACCTATAGAAGAGTCTCCTTATTCCTAATCACTGTTTTTTTTTTTTTTCAAGATTCAGGCCAGTTGTAGTACAGAATGTGCCACATTTTGGATTTGTTTGATTATTTTCTCATTATTACACCCAGGTTTGGCAAGAGTACTACATAGGGTTTGTTGTACATAGGTGTTGTTGCATATATGAAGTTTTAAAAACTCATTCTTATAGAAAATCTTACTAAATACATAAACAAAAATATAAAGCATGAGGTTAAAAAAAGAAACATTCTAGCTTGGTTTAAAATCAAATTTCCCCTTTCCTTTCTTTTTCCTTGTGCTTAAGAAATGAGTACAATCAGAGGGGAGGGTATAGCTCATTGGTAGAGTGCATGATTAGCATGCACGAGATCGTGGGTTTGATCCCCAGTACCTCCATTAAATAAATAATAATAAACCTAATTACCTCCCCCCACAAAATAAAACAAAAACAGAAATGAGTACAGTATTCATATTTGTACCCATATATTTGCTGGCATTCTGTCACCTGTGTATGCATTGTATTTTAACAAAAAATATCTGAAGGCCAAAGCTTTTCTCTTCCTTTATTTTTCCCAAAACATGTATTCCAGTCCTCTTATGTCTTATTACCACAAAGTAAATTATATTTAAAGAAGGGGAGGGGGAATCAGTATTGGAAATATTTAAGGGATGAATTGGATAGGGAAAATCAGCATTGGAAATTAAGAGAAAAAGGCAATTACTAGCTTAGGTGGCCTCTGGAGAAATTATTACTATATAACCTCAGACTGCACACCAGCTATTAAGTTGACTAAATGTCTTTATTTTTATTGATTTTGCCCTTTATATCTCTAAATAAGAAACAACAAAGAGATTTTGATTACCTTTTTAAAAAAATATTGACATAATAGATACTTATAAGCACACTCCACTCAACATCAGAATGCATATCCTTTTCAAATGCACACAGAAAATTAACTTATAAAGACCATATTCTGGGTCATAAAACATTCTCAATGTACGGCATATGGAACATAGTCAATAGTACTGTAATAACTCTGTATGGTGACAGATGTAACTTGACTTATTGTGGTGATCATTTTGTAAGGTATAGAATTATCAAATCACTACGATGTGCACCTGGAACTAACATAGTGTGGTAGAACAATTATATATAATTTTAAAAATTAAATATAAAATATGTGTAAACAAAACATTCTTAATAATTTTAATAGGATTCAAGTCACAAAAAGTATTTTTTCTGACCACAATGGAATTAAATTAAAAATCAATAACAGATATCATGAAAACCCCACAGTATTTAGAAACTAAATAACATACTTTCAGATAACTTGTAGATCAATGAAGAGTTCAAAAGGAAAATTAGAAGAGTATTCTGAACTGAATAAAAATGAAAACACATACCAAAATTTGTGGGATACAACTAAAGCAGTACTTAGAGAAGGAAATTATATAATAGGAAAGAAGATAGGTCTCAAATAAAGGAACTCAGATTCCATCCACCTTTTAAAAACTAGAAACAGAAGAACAAATGAAGCTCAAAGTAAGCAAAAGGAAAGAAATAACACAGATCAGAGTTGACATAAAAGCAACAGTAAACAGAAAAAAAGAAAACCAATGAAACCAAAGATAATTCTTTGAGATACTCAATAAAACTGTTACACCTCTAGCCAGATTTATCAGAAAAGAGACACAAATTACCAATATAGGGATGAGAGAGATGACATTACTATAGATTTTACAGATAATAGGTAAAGGATAAAAATATTATGAACAAATTTATGCCAATAAGTTCAACTACTTGGATAAAATTAATAAGTTCCTTGAAAAACACAAATTATCAAAGCTCATTCAAGAAGAAATAGATACCATGAATAGCCCTATACTATTAAATAAATCAAACTGGGAGGTAAAAAATGTTCCCACAAAGAAGTCTCCAGGCCCAAAAAGCTTGACTAGTGAATTCTACCAAGTACTTAAGGAAGAAAGAATATCAATTGTACACAAACTCTCCAATTAAACTGAAAAGAAGGCTATACTATCCAACTCATTTTCTGAAGCCAACATTTCTCTGATACCAAAGCCAGAGAAAGACCTTACAAAAAAGAAAACCATAAACTAATATCCCTTATGTACATAGATACAAAAATTATTAACAAATTTTTAGCAAAGCAAATCCAGCAAAACGGAAAATGAATAATTCATCTTTGTTGATGGGGTTTATTCCAGGAATGCATGGTTAGTTTAGTAATAAAAATCAATCACTGTAACTTATCAATGTTAACAGACTAAAAAAGAAAAAGAACTATATGATCATCTAAATAGACATAGAATGAGCATTTGATAAAATAAAACATATATTATTGATGAAAAAGGAAACTCTCAGCAAATAAGGAATAGAAGGAAACTTCTTCAAAGTGATAAGAGAATCTATGAAAAATCTTCAGGTAACATCATACTTAATGGTGAAAGTTTGAATGTTTTCTCCAAAGATCAGGAACAAGGCTAGCATGACTGCTCTCACTGTCATGAAATTGTATTCAACAGTTTATTAGAGGTTTCAGTGAGTGCTGTAAGGTGAGAAAAATAAACATAAGCATCCAGACTGGAAAGAAAGAAGTAACACTGCCTTTATTCACAGATGATGATCTATATAGATAACCCAATGGACTCTTCAAAAAACCTAGTAAAATTAACAAGTGAATCTAGCAAAGTTGTAGGATACAAGCTCAATATACAAAATCAAACGTGTTTTTGTATAGTAGCAGTGGAAATAGTAGTAGGAAACTGAAATTAAAACAACAGTATTTACAACAGGATAAAAATATGAAATGTTTCAGGATAAGTCTGACAAAGGATATGCAAGACCTGTATACTGAAAACTACAAACCATTGTGGAGAGAATTAAAGACCTAAATAAATGGAGAGATATACCATGTTCATGGAATGGAAGACTCAATATCATTGAGATGTCAGTTTTCCTCAAAATGATCCATAGAGTCTATAATCCCAATCAAAAATCCCAGCAGGCTGTTTTGGAAAACAGCCTAGTAATTTCTTAGAAAGTTAAATACACCTACCATATGATTCAGCCAGTCTGTTGATAGATATTTCCCCAGGGGAAGAGAGAGCGTATATCCATATAAAGACTTGTACACAAATGTTCAAAGCAGCTTTATTTGTAATAGACAAAAACTGCAAGTAACTCCAAACATCTATCAACAGGTGAATGGATAAACAAATTGTGCTAATATTTAGACCATTTAATACTATTCTGTAATAAAAATAATGAACTATTGATACATGCTATAACATGGATGCATCTCAAAATAATTCTGTTGTATGAAATACAACATACTCTACTCTATATTCTACACAACATATTCTATGATTTTATATACTTCTTGGACCAGAGTAAGGGGATTTTTCCTACTATAAGGGATATTATTAGGGAAACTGGTGAAATTAGAATACCATCTACAGATTAGATACAGTATTATATGAATTTTAATGTCCTGATATTGAATGTTATATAAGAGAATGTCATTTTTTTCTTTAGGAAATATCCACTGAATTGTTCAGGAAAAATTATCTATAGGTATAAAGAAAAAAATTATAATGAAAATAAGATAAAATTCTGATATTTGGGGAATTTGGGTGAAGGGTACACAGGAATCCTTTGTACTGTTCTTGCAACTTTTCTGTAAATCTGAAATTATTTCAAAACAGAATATAATAAAACATTAAAAGTCATAACTAAAAGAATCAAAACACTAAGGACAATTTCTAAAACTGAAAAACAGGTAACAGAAAATTAGTGTAATAAATGGCAGGAGAGGTAAAAAGAAATTAAAAGTATGGCAAAAAGAAAGCATAAAAAATGGCAGGAATACTGCCACATATATCAGCAATGATAATAAAATGAATGTATTACACTCACCTATTAATAGACAGATGTTCTGATTGTTTAAAACCAAATAACTCAAGATCTTGCTATATTCTACTTAAAAGAGATATACCTGAAATAAAACAACTGAGGGAGGTTGAGAATAAAGGGACAGGAAAAGTTATAACAGGAAAAGGATACTAACAAGAACTACAACATGCAACAAACAGGCAGTGGCAGAGATTGCTAGCTGCCCTAACCCAAATGTCCTTGGTAACAGAATGCCAATCTTCAGCCAAGACAGAGCTATCTGACAGGCCTCCCTGATACCTTAAGTGTGGCCACGGAACTAAATTCTGCCAATGAGATGAAAATAGAATTGCTTTCTGGGGCTTCTGGGAAGGTCACTTATGAAAAATTGGCTGAGCTGGGACCAGCCATCTTTTGCCCTCCTACCTTTCCTCTTCCTTCTGGCCCTCAATGGAGATGTGCTGGCTGGAGCTCCAGAAGTCTCGTGGACCATGAGGGGACCTTAGGATGGAAATCATACACCAAGATGGTGAAGCAGAAGATAGGTGCTTAGACCCCTGATAATATCACAGAGGCCTGGAATATCTATCTCCAGACTTCTTCCCGAGAAAGAAAGAATCTTTCTTGTTTTAAACTAATTTTATTTATTATTTAATTTTTCCCTAGTATATGTAGTTGAATCTAATCCTAACAGAACAGTGATATTCTTTAGAAAGAAAGAATTCAAGACATACATAAATATATACATACATAAATAGGACAAAGAGAGCTATTTCATATTTTATAAAGGTAAAATAAAGCAGGACAATATAAAAGTCATGAATCTTTATGCACTAACAATACACCTTCAAAATTATAAAGCTAATCCTGACTAAAATACAGGAAGTGGACAAATTTAGTTATGATGGGAGGTTTATACATATCTCTCTCAGATATGTATAATCAAAACAACAAAGAATGAGGAAGGATATAAGCTTATTCTAACAAGGATATACAGGACTTGTGCTCAAGAAACAATACACATTTTTCAATTCATAAAACATTATAAAAATTTACCATGTTTTAAATAAGGGGTCAGCAAACTTTTTATACAAAGACGAAACAGTAAATGTTTTAAGCTGTGGGGGCCACAGGGTCTCTGTCACAACCACTAAGCTGTGCAAATGGGCATGGCTATGTTCCAATAAAACTTTGATTTCCAAAATAGGCACCAGGCCCATGTGGCCTACAAGCTGTAGTTTGTGGACCTCTGATCTAGGTAACAAAAGAAATATCAAAAAATTTATATAAAGATGATATCACACAGGCCACAGTTACCATAATATAGTGCTAAAAATGAACATAATAGCAAAAAATATGCCCCCGAAACCCAGCCCAGATATTCACATCTAAAATCTTTAAATGCACTTCTAAATAACTCTTGAGTTGAAGAGAAAAACAGAAAACACAAATGAATTGGAAGTAAAAAAAACAAACAAAAAACATTGGAACTACTATACAAAACCTATGGAATGGAGCCAAAGTGAAGAGGTACATTTGTGGCCTTAAATGTATTTATTTGAAAACAAAAGAGACAGAAAGTAAACTTAGTTTTCACCTGAAGAATTTAGAATAAGGATAACAGTAAGAACAACACAGCAACAATGCAACATACAGAAAACAGAAGGAAGAAATTAATAAAGAGAAAAGCAGAAATTTTTAAAAAAGAAGAAATCTGAGATACTCAGTTGATCAAGAGAACCTAAAGCTGGTCCTTTGAAAAGACCAACAAAATAGATAGACTTTGCCAATAAAATCAAGAAAAAAGAGAAAACACAAGTTAACAGTGTTAACAATGAAAAAGGGAACATACTTAAAGAAAGACAGACCACACAATCATCCACTCAAGAAGTATTTACTTAATGGCTACTATGTGACAGGCCCTGACACAATACCCACAGTCAATGATCTAGTGAGAGACCATAACAATAACTTTACAGTATACTTAAAATAAACGTCAAATAGCTAGGAATAAATTCAACAAAAGATGCTGAATCTATACTGAAATAAAGACAACAAGTAAAAAATATACAATAGTGGTTGCCAGTGGATGGAGGTAGGGGAAAGGAGAGTTGTTATTCAGTTATACTAGATGAGTAAGTTCTAGAGATTTGTTGTACAACATAGTGCCTATAGTTAACGACAAGGTATTGTGCATTTCAAAATGTGTTAAGAGAGTAGATCTCATGTTGTCTTCTTACCAGAAAAACAAAATTAAATGAAACAAAACAAAAACAATGAACACAAAGAAACTTTGGAGGTGTTGGATATGTCTATTACTTTGATTGTGGTGATAGTATGATGTCTATTTACATATGTCCAAATTCATCAAGTTGTATAAATTAAATATGTGCATTTCTTTGTATATCAATTATGCCTTAATAAAGCTGTTAAAAAACAAACAAAACAAGAAAAAATAGCACTGTGCAGCAAAAATAAGGTCCTAAAGATTAAAGTGATTAAGAAAAGACAACAGAACACTCAATGAGTGTCATAATTTTAATTGTTCATGATTATCTCTATTATTTTATGTGTGATGACATTCAAGCCCTATGTCTGATTTATATGTAAGTTCTAGATAATTTGTAACCCAAAGGAAGACAGAAGCAAAAATTTAAAAGCAGAGTGCAAATAAAACAAGGATAATAAGGCTCAGGAATTCAAACAGTACTTCTAGTAAGGACTGGTGATCCTGTCAGGGTCTTCTAAAGTTAAATAGATTCAGGATTTGACATTCTTCAAAGGAGACAGAGTGAGCATTGGCCTTGGTCTTGCCCAGCAACATGGTCTTGGATGAGCCACTTTACTTCTACAGACTCAAGTTTCTGAAAGACACTCAATGATCTTTTAAAGTACTTTATGCTTGGGGGAGGGTACAGCTTAGTGGTAGAGCACGTGCTTAGCATGCACAACGTCCTGGGTTCAATCCCCAGTACCTCTGTTAAAAATAAATAAATAAATTTAAGTACCTCCCCAAAGAAATATATATAGTTATATATACATTTACACTTTAGGCTCTAATGACTGATAATTCCATTCTTCTTCTTTTCTTCCATTATGATAGCGTTTCTCCTTTATAAGATTAGCACCATTTACTCAGTGTAAAATGAGAAATACATTCTAAAACTCTGGTAGAACTAACATGGAGAATAAGTTTCCAGCTAAAAACTTTCTCCTCAAGCAATGTACTCCCAAGTAGATTTTCCAGACCTCTAATCTTTACCATCTTACAAAAATAAAATTGTTCTTCATACTTGAAATGCTTCCCTTAAAGCATTCCAAAGTTCAGAGAAAATCAGTGCTCTGTACTTCAATTAACAATAATCATCTTTGCTGTGCAGAAGCTTGTAAGTTTCATTAGGTCCCATTTGTTTATTCTTGCTTTTATTTCTATTGCTTGGGTAGATTGCCCTAAGAGAGCATTTTTGAGATGTATGTGAGATAATGTTTTGCCTATGTTTTCTTCTAGGCGGTTTATTGTATCTTGTCTTATGTTTAAGTCTTTGATCCATTTTCAGTTGATTTTTCTGTATGGTGTAAGGGAGTGTTATAGCTTCATTGATTTACAAGCTTCTGCACAGCAAAGGAAACCATAAGCAAAAAAAAAACAACCTACGGAATGCAAGAAAATTTTTGCAAATCATGAAACCAACAAAGGCTTGATCTCCAGAATATATAAGCAGCTCATATGACTTAATAAGAAAAAAACAAACAACCCAATCCAAAAATGGGCAGAAGACCTAAACAAGAAATTCTCCAAGGAAGAAATACAAATGATCAATAGGCACATGAAAAAATGCTCAATATCACTAATTATCAGAGAAATGCAAATCGAAACTACAATGAGGTATCACCTCACACCAGTCAGAATGGCCGTCATTCAAAAGTCCACAAATGACAAATGCTGGAAAGGCTGTGGAGAAAAGGGAACCCTCCTACACTGCTAGTGGGAATACGGTTTGGTACAGCCACTGTGGAAAACAGTATGGAGATTCCTCAAAAGACTAGGAATAGACTTACCATATGACCCAGGAATCCTGCTCCTGGGCATATATCCAGGAGGAACCCTACTTCAAAAAGACACCTGTACCCCCAAAGTTCATAGCAGCACTATTTACAACAGCCAAGACATGGAAACAGCCTAACTGTCCATCGACAGATGACTGGATAAAGAAGATGTGGTATATTGATACAATGGAATACTATTCAGCCATAAAAAATGACAACATAACACCATTTGCAGCAACATGGATGCTCCTGGAGAAGGTCATTCTAAGTGAAGATGGCCAGAAAGAGAAAGAAAAATACCATATGAGATCGCTCATATGTGGAATCTAAAAAATAAAAGCGAACATAAATACAAAACAGAAACAGACTCATAGGCATAGAATACAAACTTGTGGTTGCCAAGGAGGAGGAGGGTGGGAAGTGACAGACTGCGATTTCAAAATTTGTAGATACTGACAGGCATATGCAGAATAGATAAACAAGTTTATACTGTGTAGCACAGGGAAATATATACAAGATCCTGTGGTAGCTCACAGTGAAAAATAAATGTGACAATGAATATATGTATGTTCATGTATAACTGAAAAATTGTGCTCTACACTGGGATTTGACACAACATTGTAAAGTGACTATAACTCAATTAAAAATATAAAAAAACAATAATCATCAATCATCCATAAAGAATAATGCCATCAACAAGAACATATAGTTACCTAGAGGAATTCATAAGCAGTTGCAGACATTTTCAGAAATGAAAACACCAGATGCAGTATCCCACTTGCATCCCTGCATTTGCTTTCCATCTAGTGAAATAGCTATTATCTTTTTCCCTTGCTGAAAGAACGGAGACTGAAAAACAGAGGGTCTCTCATCTTAATTCTGCTTCTGATGTTTTATTTATTTATGAGCTCTCATCTTGCATGTAATTTTTTTCAGGTTTCCTGAGGTATAACTGACAAAAATTGTATACAATTATAGTGTACAACTTGATGTTTTGATATACATATAAAACTGTGAAATAATCACAACAATCAAAACAATATATCCATCATATCATATACAGTTACCATTGAGGGGGGAGGGGTAAAAACACTTAAGATTTACCGTCTTACCAAATTTCAAATATTCAATACAGTATTGTTAACTATAGTCACATTGTTGTACATTAGATGTCCAGAATTTATTCATCCTGAATAACTAGAACTTTGTACCTTTTAACCATCATCTTCCCATTTTCCCTTCCCATTTTCCCCTCCCCTGAGCCCCTGGCAACTACCGTTCTACTGTCTGGTTCTATGAGTTTGATTATTTTAGATACATAAGTAGAATCATGCACTCTTTACCCTTCTGTGATTGGCTTATTTCATTTGGCACAATGTCCTCCACTTTCAAACATGTTGTAAATGGTAGGATTTCCTTCTTATTTAGGCTGAATAATATTTCATTGTGTGTGTGTGTGTGTGTGTGTACATCTCTGATGATTGATGATGTTGCCTTTTCATATACCTGTTGGCCATTTGTATGTTTTCTTTTGATAAATGTCTATTCAGTTCCCTTGCCCACTTTTTAATCAAGTTATTTGATGTTTTTTTGTTGTTGCTGTAATTGAGTTTCTTGTATATTTTAGATATTAATCCCTTATCAGATACATGGTTTGCAAATATTTTTTCCCATTCCATAGGTTGCCTTTTTACTTTGTTGATGTTTCCTGTGCTGGGGAGAAGCTTTTTAGTTTAATGCAATTCTACTTGTTTTCGTTTTTGTTGCCATATCAAAAAAAATTGCCAAAACCAATATCAAAAAGATTTTTCCCTATGTTTTCTTCTAGGAGTTTTATGGTTTCAGGTTTTACATATAAGTCTTTAATCCATTTTAGGTTGATTTTTTTTGTATAGGGTGTGAGTAAAGGGTCCAATTTCATTTTTCTGCAAGTGGAAATAAAGTTCTCCCAAAATCATTTATTGGTTTTATTGTGTACTGTTTGCACTCTTGTCGAAGATCAATTGACCATAGGTGGGTGGGTTTATTTCTGGGCTCTCTATTCCATACCACTGATCTGTGTGTCTGTTTTTGTGCCAATACCATGCTGTTTTGATTACTGTAGCTTTATAGTATAGCTTGAAATTAGGGAGTGTGATTCCTCCAGCTCTGTTCTTCTTTCTCAAGATTGTTTCCACTATTTGGGGTCTTTTGTGTTTCCATACAAATATTAGGATTTTTTTTGAAGATTGTTCTTCCTATTTCTGTAAAAAAAAATATCATTGGGATTTTGATAGGGAATGCATTGACTTTTTACATCACTTTAGGTAGTATGAACATTTTAACAATTTTAATTCTAATCCATGAACACAGTATATTTTTCCATTTATCTATGTCTTCTTTAATTTCCTTCATGAGTGTTTTTACCATTTTCAGTGTGTGTGTATGTATGTATGTATATGTATGTATGTATGTGTGTATATATATGTGTGTGTATATATATATACATGTCTGACTTTGGTTAAATTTATTCCTAAGTATTTAATTTTTTTGTTGTTGCTATTGTGAATAGGATTGTTTTCTTAATCTCTTTTTTGGATAGTTCATTGTTTGTATATAGAAACACAACTAATTATTGTATGTTGACCTTGTATTCTTCAGCTTTACTAAATGTGTTTGTTAGTTCTAAAAAGCTTTTTTGTTGAGTCTTTAGGGTTATCTGCATATATGATCATGTCATCTACAAACAGGTAAATTTTACTTCTGATTTGGATGCATTCTATTTCTTTTTCTTGTCTAACTTCTCTGGCTAAGACTTCCATTACTATGTTGAATAGGAGTGGCAAGGGTGGGAGTCTTTGCCTTGTATTGGATCTTAGAGGGAAAGCTTTCATTTCCCCTGATTATGAAGTTACTTGTGGATTTTTTATATATGACCTTCTTTGTGTTGAGGTAAGGTCCTTTTATACCTATTTTGTTGAGAGTTTTTATCATGCTTTTTCTGCATCAAGTAAGATGAACATGTGGTTTTTATCTTTCATTCCATTAATGTGGTATATCATAATGATTGATTGGCATATGTTGAAACATCATTATATCCCAGTGATAAATCCCACTTGTTCATGGTGTATAATCCTTTTAATATGCTGTTGAACTCAGTTTGCTAGTATTTTATTGAAGATTTTTGCCTCTCTGTTCATTGTGGTATCTTTGCCAGGCTTTTATTATCAGAGTGATGCTAGCCTCAAACAATGAGTTTGGAAGTATTCCCTCTTCTGAGTTTTGGAAGTGTTTAAGAAGGAATGGCATTAATCCTTCTTTAAATATTTGGTAGAATTCACCCATGAAGCCATCTGGTCCTGGGCTTTTCCTCCTAGTCCATCTTGCATATGTCACCCTTCATGTAATTTATAATGTATGCCAGTAGTTACTTCCCTTCTGGATATATCACAAAGATGAATGAGTATTGTTTTTTAAGTTATTTTTCATTATTATCTTTCTGCATGGTGGGAGGTTGGCCTTATCTGTATACACACAAAAGCTATAAGCTTTGGAAATGTTGCTGCATTTAGAGAAGGGAAGATTTTGTGCAATTGGAATAATTTTAAATTAACTAATGGCTCACAAGATCCCTAAGATGCTGGGAACATTCTACTTTTATCCCTTTGGATAAAGACAGGAGTATAAACTTCAAAAAGGATGTTTATTAATACAAGATATATAATTGATTATGTATATGATATTGCACTAATCCCTCAAAGTATAACCCACCATTATAAGTATTTAAATGTTAACTCTCTCACAGTATTGTGTGTCTTTGAGTTGTTCTCAGCTGAAAAAAATTATTGAATGTTCATTTATTCTTTCCATAATTAATTCATTCATTCATTGAATGTTCATTCTTTGCCTATGTTATATTTTCTGTGTTTCTGTCCAGGTTGCCCTCTTCCTTTCATGAATTCCTAGGTCCCTCAAATTTCCTATCACAATGTTTATTCCTTGTACTTTATAGTTCAATCTTGGGCAATACATTTGAGATTCTCTGTAAAAATAGGAACTACAGCTTTTAATTCTTTGATTTCTCTCTACCACTTCCTGTAGGAAATAAACTGCTCTAAATATCCTCTAACTATCTTTCTTAGTAAACAAAGGCCCTAATTTTTAGCTGGTACATTGCTTCTAAGCTAAAATACTTCTTAGTATCTCTTGCAACTAGTTGTTACCATATAACTGCTAGCCAATAAGACATTTATGAAAAGGTTATACATACTACCAGGAAGATTCCTTAAAAGGAAGGTTTTTTTTTTTTTAAACAGCCTTCCATTTGCTGTTTAGAATATCATTGTATGTCTCAAACTTTAACATCCATCTTGGACTATTTGGAGACCCTGTAAATGCAGCAAGAAGATATAAGACACTTGTTTCCCTAATAACGCCATTTACTATCTACCCGTTTACTTTTTTACTGTGATGGAAAATGTAACTTTAACTTTGCTGAAGGCAGTATTTTTAGAGTTTTTGCTTCGTTCTCAACCAAATT
Organism: Camelus ferus; assembly: GCF_009834535.1. Classification (NCBI taxonomy): domain Eukaryota; kingdom Metazoa; phylum Chordata; class Mammalia; order Artiodactyla; family Camelidae; genus Camelus; species Camelus ferus. Next base: position 78,399,664 of record NC_045732.1, on the reverse strand, counting down.
TAATTAAAACTAATTCAACCTAATAAATTGTTATGAACATATTATGGACCTAAATAAAAACACCCTGATCTTTTGACTTTCATCTTAGAGCTATTAACATAGGGCTTAATCGAAGGACTATATCTGTGTATAAGACAGATACTATTCATATAATAATACAATGCTAGAACTAAAAAAATACAAAAAGGTTTTCAACTTTATTAGTGATCAACAAGATGAGAATTAAAGCCACAATGCAATACTACTATACACTCAACAGAATGGCGAAAATGAACAAAACAGACATTACTAAGTATTGGTAGAGATGTGGAGGAAGTAACTCTCCAAGATTGCTGTTAGAAGTGAAAATCAGTAAGGACACTTTGGAAAACTGCTGGCTTTGTCTACTAGAGCTGAATACATACATATATACATATGTATTCCACTCCTATTATGTACCCAGCCTAAATATCGAACAAGTGTACATATGTTCACAACAAGAATATTCACAGCAGCACAATTTGTAAAAACCTCTTAAAAATTGAAACTATCTCTCAATGGTAGAATGAATAAACAATGGTATACTCACACAATGGAATATTACACAGCAATGAAAATTACTGAACTATTGCTTCATGTAACAACATGGATGAATCTCACAAACATAATACTGATTGAAAGAAATTAGATCCAAGAGTACATGCTATATTGGCTCCATCTATATATGGTTCAAAAATAGGTGAAAGTAACAGAGTGTTTGACGTCAAGACAGTGACAAATCAGGATTCCAACTAAAGCATCTGGCTACAGAGCCATGTTCTTAATTATTATCCTACATTGTCTTTCTAGGAAAGAGAAAAAAATCCAATTCATTTTATAACTTAATAAAATATTCCTGATACCAAAACTAGACAAGAGAAGTCCAAGATAAGAACATTTTAGACTAATCTCACTTATGAACACAGATGTAACAGCCTTACACCAAATATTAGCTACTAGAATCTACTTTGTATTAAAAGAACCATACATCATAGTAGAGTAGGATTTATCTCAGGAATGCAACAACAGTTCACTGTTTAAAAAGCTTTGAATGTAAGTAATTACCTTTACTAACTTAATGGGAAAACAACCACATCATCATCTCAGGAAATGACAAACAGGCATTTGATAAAACTTAAACATTCATGATTAAAAACTCTCAGTAAACTAAAATTAGAAAATCCCTTAACTTAGTAAAGGAATTGAGGGTCTCTGCCACAAAATCATAACGAACTCATACTTAATGATGGGATGTCAGAAGTATCTCAATTAGAGTCAGAAAGACAATGATATTTGCCACCCAACTCTGCTATTCAATGTTTACAGGTCCATACTAATGAAATAAGAATACTCCTGGGAAAAAAGGATGGACACACACAAATACTGGAAAGAGTCAAACCTGTCATTTGCAGATGATATGATCATCTACCTAGAAAAATCCAACATAACCCAAGGACAAACTATTACTATTAAGAGTTCAGCAGTGTGGCTAGTGAGATCAACATAGAGTAATCCATAGCACTTCACAGCAAGAATAATCATCTAGAATTTATAACAGAAAAAGGAAAAATCCTATTTAGAACAAAAACTATGAATCTAATGAGAAATACTACAGTAGATATCTGTTGGTTTTGCTGCCACATATTCTCTCCTCCGAGAAATAGGACCTGTGAAAGTAAAATTACCAAAACCCACTTCTCCCTTAAGGTGAGGACCTAACCTTGGATTAGCTTTCTAGTTTGTTCCCCCTGAAAATCTGATGAAGATGGACTGTCAGCTGTGAGACAGGTGGGCCTGCTCTTGGTCAAATGCCCCAGGTGGTACCCTGTATCTGGTCTGGGAGGGCAGAGAGTCAACGTAAACACCTGCTAGAAGCCACAGCTCAGGGCTGCCTGCCGAGTGCACTGCATCTCTTGTTCCTGGGCCCTGGCCCTGGCTGGGACCAAGGCTATGCACAGGACAGAGTGGTCCCTAATTTGGGACATGGGCCTCTAAGCCACAGTGGCTCCTGCTCCCTCCCACCGCCACCCAGCATGCTCTCATTTCTTCATACCTGGGCTGTTCACTGGGGGCCAGAAAAGAGCCTAGACTGCTGTGAGTATGCTTGCTGATGCCAGCCTGCCGACAGACTAGGTTTCTTGTTCTGCATCCTGCAAACCCGAGTATATACAGGTGCCAGGATGGCCTATTTCAGTTTCATGAGTGTGAAACATCTACCTGATCCAGAAACCACTGCTGCTGATTGAGCAGAGTGAATGCTGCAACATGCCAACTGAAGAAAATGTCAATATATTTCTGAAGATTAAAATGAGATAAATGAAGGGAGGGACATATACCACATTCATGGATGGGAAGAGTGGAGTATAAATGCCCTACTAAGTCCAAAGCCTGGAACAGTTTGCATTTCTGAGTCTTTTCCTCTAAAACTTTCATGGTCTTATGTTTTCTATTTGGACCTATGCCTTTTAATTTTTATGTCTGGTATGAGGTTTAGACTGACATTTATTTTGTATATGGTAGTCTAACTGTTCTAAAACCATGTGTTGAAAATGCTATCCTTTATCCACTGAATAGCTTTTTCAGTTTTGTCAAAAATCAATTGGCCATCTTTGTGTGGGTCTATTTCTGAACTCTATTTCATTCCATTAGTCTAGGTGTTTATCCCTTAACTACCACCACACTGTCTTGATTATTGTCATTTCATAGTGTCTTAAAATTGGTTAGTATGATTCCTCCAACTTTATTCTTCCTTTTCAAAATTATTTAAGGTAGTCAAGTTTCTTTGCCTTTCTATATAAATTTTAGAATCAATTTGTCTATAGCTACAAAAAATCTTGCTGAAATTTTGATTGCTACTGCTCTAAATCTATAGATTAATTTGAGGAGAACTAAAATCTTTACTGTGTTGTCTTCCAATGAGTAAGTATGGTATATCTTTCCATTTAATTAGGTTTTCTCTGATTTCTTTCATCAACGTTCTGTGGTTTTCAGCATATAGATTTGATACTTTGATTAACTTACACCTAAGTGTTTCATTTTTTGTATTGTAAATAGTACAGTTAAAATTTTGTTTCCAATTTTATATAGAAATATGATTGCTTTTGTGTGTTGATATTGTATCCAGTGACATCACTTAACTCATTTATTACTTCTTGGGATTTCTTTATAGACTCCTGGGGATTTTCTATGCAGACAACCATGTCTTATGCACATAGGGATCAATTTGTTTTTTTTCAATCTATATGCCTTTTATTTCTTGCTTTATTACACCAAGACTTCCAGCACAAAGTTAAATAGAAGTGGGGAGAGGGAACTTTTCAGCACCACACTCTACTTCTAGGAGTATTATGAATGATACACCTTTTGATCTACAGGTGTGATTCTGTTCATTTTTTTAAACTGAGGTAAAAATCAGAAAACATAAAATTCACCAAGTTAACCATTTTAAAGTGTGTGATTCAGTGACTTGTTGTACATTTACAATGTTGCACACCCATTACCGTTATCTAATTTCATATTTTCATCACCCCAAAGCCTATGCCTATTAAGCAGTCACTCCATGTTATGGTGTGAATTGTGTCCCTTCAAATTCGTATGTTGAATCCCTAACCCCCAGTACCTCAAAATGTGACTGTATTTGGAGACAGGGCCTCTAAAGAGGTGATTAAGGTAAAATAAGGTCATTAAGGCTGGGCCCAAATCTAATCTGACTGGTGCCCTTATACGGAAGGGGAAATTTGGACATACAAAGTGGCACCAGGGATGTGCATTTACAGAGGAAAGGCCATGTGAGGACACAATAGGAAGGTAGCCACCTGCAAGCTAGGAAGAGGCCTCAGAAGAAACCAATCTGCCAGCACCTTGATCTCTGACTTCTAGCCTCCAGAACTGTGGGATAATAAATTTTTGTTGTTTAAGCCACCCAGTTGGTGGTATTTTTTATAGCAGCCATAGCAAAGTCAACATTCCCAATTTACCTCTCTCCTCCAATTTCTGTCTCTACAGATTTGCCTGTTCTGGACATTTCATACCATATGTGGCCTTTTGCATCAGACTTCTTTAACTTAGTATTCAGGGTTATAGCATTTGTCAGTACTTCATTTCCTTTTATGACTGAATATTCCACTGTATAGCTACACTACATTTTGTTTATCCATTTATCAGTTGATGGACATTTGGGTTGTTTCCACTTTTTGTCTGTTATAGACAATGCTGCTGTGAGCATTCAAGTATAATTTTTTGTTCAAGTGCCTGTTTTCAGTTGTCCTTGGTATATACCTAGGAGTGGAATTATGTATCAATTTTTGAGGAATCATCAAACTTTCTCACAGCATCTGAACCATTCTAGGTTCCCACCTGCAATGGGTCAAAGTTCCATTTCTCCATGTCCTCAGCAACACATTATTTTTCTTAAAAGAAAAATTATAGCGATCCTAGTGGGTGAGAAGCAGTATCTCACGATGATTTTTATTTGCCTTTCCCTAAAAACTAATGCTGTTGGGCAGTTGCCTTTGTGCTTAGGGGCCATGTCTATGCAAGTCCTTTGCCCATCTTTGAAAATTGAGGTGAAATTCACATAACATAAAATTAACCAATTTAAAGTGAACAGTTCAGTAGGATTTACTACATTTACATTGTTGTGGGACCACAACCCCATCTAGTTCTAAAACATTTTCATTACCCCAGAATAAAACTGCATATCCATTAAAGCAGCTGCTCCCAAGCCTTCCCTCTGATCAACCCATGCCACCACCAATCTGCTTTCTGTCTCTATTCTGGATATTTCATATAAATGAAATCATACAATATGCAGCCTTTTGTGTTTGGCTTCTTTCACTCAGCATGTTTTCAAGACTCCTCCACATTGTAGCATGTTTCAATACTTCATTCATTTTGGCGGGGGGGGGGCGGTGATGTAGTTAGGTTTTTTTAATTCATTTTTAATGGAGGTCCTGGGGATTGAACCTAGGACCTCATACATGCTAGTCATGCACTCTACCACTGAGCTATACCCTCCCCGCTACTTCATTCATTTTTTATGAATGAGTAATAGTCCATTGAACAGATATACTAAATTTTGTTTATCCATTCATTAGTTGATAGACATTTGGGTTGTTTCCACCTTCTAGCTATTGTGAATAGTGCTGCTATGAATATTCACATATAAGTGTTTCAGTACCAAACTGTTTCCACAGCAGCCTCACCATTATACATTCCCTCCAGGAATGTCTAACAGTTCCAGTTTCTCTACATCTTTGCCAACAGTTGTTATTTTCCATTTTTTAAATTATGGTCAACTTAGTGAAGGTAAGGAATATCTTGTTATAGTTTTGATTTGCATTTTCCAAGTGACTAATGATATTGAGCATCTTTTCGTGTGCTTGTTGGCTATTTGTACATCTTTGGAGAAATGTCCATTCAAGTCCTTTGCTCATTTTTAAATTGAGTGTTTGTCATTTTGTTGCTGACTTGTAAGAGATCATTATATATTCTGAGTACTAGACCCATTCAGATAGAAGATTTGCAAATATTTTATCCTGTAGGTCATCGATTCACTTTCTTGATAATGTCCTCTGATGCACAAAAGACTTTAGTTGTTATACAATCCAATTTACCTGTTTTTGTTATTCATGCTTTTGGTGTCACATCTAAGATTCCATTACCAAATCCAATGTCATGAAGATTTATCCCTATGTTTTCTTCTAAGCATTTTATGGTTTTAGCTCTTTTATTTAGGTCATTAATGATCTATTTTGAGTTAATTTTTGTATACAGTGTATGTGGATAGCCAGTTGTCCCATCACCACTTGTTGAACAGACTCTTCTTCCCTCATTGAATGACATCAGCACTCTTCTTGAAAATCAATTGATCACAGATATGCAGGCTTACTTCTGGATTCTCAATTTTATTCCTTCGGTCTCTATGTCTCTACTTGTGCTAGGTCCACACTCTTTGGTTACTAAAGCTTTGTAGTAAGTTTTGAAAGCTGGAAATGTGATTCCTCTAACTGTGTTCTTTATATATATATGTGTATGTGTGTGTGTGTGTGTGTGTGTGTGTGTGTGTGTGTGTGTGTGTGTGTGTGTGTGTGTGTGTGTGTGTGTGTATAATTTTGGCTATTCAAGGCAACTTGCAATTTCATATGAATATTAGGATCATCTTTCCCATTTCTGTAAAACGGGGCATTGAAATTTCAATAAGGATTGTATTGAATCTGTTTATCTCTCTGGGAAGTACTGTCATCTGTGTCTTGCAATACATGAACATGAGATGTCTTTTAATTAGGTGTTCTTTAACTTTTTTCAGCAATATATTCTAGTTTTAACTTTTACAAGCCTTTCCCTTTCTTGGTTAAATTTTTTGCTAGATATTTTATTATTTTGGATGCTACTGTAAATGGATTTTTTAAATTTCCTTTTTAGATTGTTCATTGCTGGTGTGTAGAAATAAGATGATTTTTGTGCATTGATTTTGAACACTTCAACTTTGCTGAATTCATCTATTAACTCCAGTAGCTTTTTTCTACATATAGGATCATGTCATTTGCAAATACAGATAGTTTTACTTCTTACTTTCCAACTTGGATGCTTTTTCTTTTTTGCCTAATTGTTTAGGCTAGAACTACCAGTAAAATGTTGAATTAACAGTGGTGAAAGTGGGCATCCTTGTCTTATTCCTGATCTTAGGGAGAAAGCTTCCAGTCTTTCACCACTGACTAAAATGTTAGCTGTGGGTTTTCATAAAAGCCCATAAATGTTGAGGAACGTTCCCTAGATTCCTTGTTTTCTGAGTGTTTTTATTATGAAAAGATGTTGGAATTTGTCAGATGTGTTTTGTGCATTGATTGAGATGATTGTATGGGTTTTCCCCCTTCATTCTATTAATGTGGAATATTAATTCATTCTCTTATGTTGAACTTCACTTGTATGCCAGGGATAAATGTCACTTGACCATGATGTATAAGCCTTTTAATGTGCTGTTGGATTCAGTTTGCTGGTATTTTGTTGAGGATTTTTGCATCTGTATTCATAAGGAATATTACTTTGTAATTTTGTGTGTGTGTGATATCTTTGTCTGGCTTTGGTATCAGATTAATGCTGGCCCCAAAGATGAGTTAGAAGTGTTCCCTTCTCTCCTGTTTTTTGAGACAGTTTGAGAAGGGTTGTGTTAATCCTTTAAATGTCTGGTCTTGGAGTTTTCTTTGTTGGGATTTTTTTGATCCAGTCTGTTTAATTTTCAGAGGTATTTTTAAGTTTTCTATTTGTTTTTGAGCCAGTTTTGGCAATCTGTGTGTTTCTAGGAGTTTGTCTATTTCATTTAGGTTATCTAATAATTGTTCAGTTTTACTTTATAATTCTTTATTTCTATAGTCATTAGTAATGTCCCAACTTTTACTTCAGATTTTAGTTACCTGGGCCTTCTCTCATCTTTTTCTTTGTCAATCTAGCTAGATATGTCAGTTTTGTTGATCTTTTCAAAAACTAACTTTTGATTTCTTTGATTCTATTGTTTTTCTATTCCCTATTTATTTTGTCTTGATTCTATTATTTTCTTCCTTCTGCTTCCTGCTTTGAATTTAGTCTGCACTTCTTTTTCTAGCTGCTTAAAGTGTAAACTTAGGTTACTAATTTGAGATATTTCTTTTTTAAAGTAGGCGTGTACAGGTATAGATTTCCCTCTGAGCACTGCTTTTGCTGAATCCCATAAACCTTGTATTTTCATTGCAATTAGTCTCAAAGTATTTTCTAATTTCTCCTGTGATTTCTTCTGTCTCCCACTGGTTGTTTAAGAGTGTGTTCTTTAATTTCCACATATTTGTGAATGCTCCAGACTGCTTTCTGTAACTGGTTTCATATTCCATTCCATTTTTTGCAGAAGATGTTTTGTACGATTTCAGTCTTCAAACATTTATTGAGACTTGTTTTGTGAACTAACATGTGGTTTATCGTGGAGAATGTTTTATGTGCACTTAAGAATGTGTATTCAGCTGCTGTTGGGTGAAGTCTGCATGTGTCTGTTAGGTGTAGTTTATAGTGTTGTTCAAGTATTCTATCTGTTTATTTCTTCTAATTGCTCTATCCTTTATTGAAACTGGGGTACTGAAGTCTCCCACTAGTATTGTTGAGCTGCCTACTTCTCCCTTCAATTCTGTCCACTTCTGTGATATATTTTGGGGTCCTTTTGTTAGGTATATGTATTGTTTATAACTGTTATATCTTCTTGTTGGATTGACACTTTTATCATCATACAATGTCCTCTTTTTTCTCTTATAACAATTTTTGTCTTAAAGACTATTTTTTTTCTGATATTAGTAAAGCCACTCCAGCTCTCTTTGATAACTATTTGCATGCAATATCTTTTTCCATTCTTTTACCTTCAACCTACTTTTGTCTTTGAATCTAAAGTGAGTCTTTTGTAGATGGGTTTTTTTTTTTCTTTTATTCATTCTGCCAATCACTGCCTTTCAACTGGAAAGTTTACTTATGTTTATATTTCATATAATTACTGATAAGGAAAGACTTCTGCCATTTTGCTATTAGTTTCCTATATGTCTTATGTTATTTTTTGTTCCTCAATTCCTCCATTACTGCCTTTTGTATTAGAAAGGCATTTTCTAGTACACTATTTTGCTTTCTCTCTCTCTCCCTCTTTCTTTTACTATATATCCCTATTTTATTAATGGTTTTCCCTGGAAATTATAATTAAAATCTTAATTTATAACAGTTTAGTTGAAATCAATACTTAGTGTCAATCAAATACACAATGTTCCTAAGTAGCCACTCCCATCCTTTTATGTTATTATTACCCATTATATCTTTATAAAGTGTCTATCAACTTAGATTTGTAACTGTTGCTTTATGTAGTTGTCTTTTAAATCATATAGGAGAAAAAAAGAGGAGTTACAACTGAAAATACATTAATACTGACTTTTATATTTAATTATGTAGTTATCTTTCTGGTGTTATTTCTTGGTGTGGATTCAAGTTACCATCTAGTGTCCTTTTATTTCAGCCTGAAGGATTCCCTGCAGCATTTCTTGTAGGACAGGTCTACTAGTGAAAACACTCTCTCAGTTGCTGTTTACCTGGGAATGTCTTAATTTCTCCTTCATTTTTAAAAGATAGTTTTGCCAGATACAGAATTCTTGCTTGGTACTTTGTGTCTTAATCAGCACTTGAATATGTCAGCCCATTGCCTTTTGGCCTCCCTGGTTTTTGATGATAAATTGCCCCTCAATCTTATTGAAAATCCCTTGTATGTAATGAGTCACTTGTCTCTTATTGCTTTCAAGATTGTCTTTGGCTTCTGACACTGATTATAATGTCTTGATGTTGGTCTTCTTGAGTTTATCCTGTTTGGAGCTGAGATTCTTGACATGTATGGGTTCATGCGTTTCATGAAATTTCGGAAGTTTTTGACCATTATTTCTTTGTATACATTTTCTGCTCCTTTCACTCTTTCATCTTCTACTGGGAGTCCAATTATGAGTATATTGATAATGTTTAAGATGTCCCATAGGTCTCAGGCTCTGTTCATTTTTCTTCATTCTTTTTTCTTTCTGCTCCTCTGACTGGGTAATCTCAGTCCACCTATCTTGAAGTTTGGTGATTCTTTCTTTTATCTCCTCAAACCTGCTGTTGAACCTCTCTAGTGAATTTTTCACTTCCCTTACTGTACTTCTCAGTTCCTGAATTACTATTTGGTTCCCTTTTATAATTTCTCTTTATTGATATTCTCTATTAGATATTTTCTGTCATTCTCATGGTTTAGTTAGTGCTTTGTATATCATTTCCTTTAGGTTTCTGAGAATATTTTAAACAGTTGATTGACATTCTTTGTCTATAAGCTCCGTGTCTTGGCTTCCTCCAGGAATGTTTTCATTAAATTTCTTTTTCCTGCTTATGGCCCATAATTTTTCTTTGAATGCCAGGTTTTTGTTGCAGTTAAAAACTGGACATTTTGAATATTATAATGTGGTAACCATGGAAATCATGTTTTACCCCCTCTCTAGAGTTTGTTGTTGCTGCTTATTTTATTTTGTCTGTGTGTTTAGTGACTTTACTGAACTAATTTTTTATAGTCTATACTCTGTAACACGTGGCCACCGAGGTCTGTCCTCTTAGCTTAGTGGCAATCTAGTTAATTGACAGAGATTTGCTTAAATGCTGAGATTCTGGTGTTTTTTTTCCTTAAGTATTTGCCCAGTTGCTATAAAATATTGACTAGTTTCTAGAGTTCCAATAAAGTTGATTGTGACAGTTTTTGCCAGATTATTCACTGCTTTTGTGGAGGACTTTTAAAGTTTCCTGAGTCTTATTTATAGTCTATGGAAAATATTGTTGTTTTTGTTTTAGCAGGCAATTTACCTAGTTAACGTCAGGCTGAAATTTCTACAGTGGGCTGTGGTTACAATGTCAGTTTAAGATCTTTCCTGCATGTGTGCCACCCAGACCTATGTGGTGGTCTGCTGGGATACAAAAGAAAATAAGAGCAGAGAATGTCCCAGAGCTGAAATACCAGTTCTGTCTGATTGAAAGCAACCAGCAGTTTGACTCATAGAATATCCACACTCTAGATCTATCATAGAAAATTTCACAACATCAAAAATAGAGAAATTCCTAAAAGCTGGCAGAAGGAAAGAAAAAAGTCCCCTACAAAACAGCAAGAATTAGACTGGTAAAAGATTTTTCATCAGTATCACTGGATGTTTTAAAAACAATGATACAATGCCTTTAAAGTTCTGACAGGGAAAATGTTGATTTGGAACTCTTTATCCACTAGGGTTATTAATGAAGAATAAAATATTTTTAGGCAAGCACAGACCCAGAATGTTTAATGTAAATGCACACCTTTCTTAGGAAGTTACTAGAGGGCCTTTAACAGCAAAATGACAGAAAAATGACATGCAATCCAGACAACGATGGATCCAACCCAGGAGAATAATAAAGGAAAGTCCCAGGATGTCAGCTGAGACCTGAGTAGTGTAGGAAGATGGAAGGCTTTAGGGAGTGATCCTAGGAAAAGAAAGGACCCCCAAGATTTGTATATTACTCCTAAGAATTTGGAACTCAGGGAGGTGATGATAAAGGCAGAAAACTAAGGGAGAAAAAAACCACTCAAAAACCCATGAAAAAGCAAGAAGCTATACAAGAAAGGAAATGGAACCATAGTATACTACTTTACCCTGCTCAGTTGTATATGGAATAATATTTACAAAATTGTAACAGTATAAACACTTTTCTATTCTTAGAATCAACTAGTAGACAAAGCACAGAAAATGCAATTGTGGTTATGACACAGAAACAGATTATGACACAGAAACAGATTTTTGCAGCTGTGAAAATATAGAGGTTAATGGTAAAACTGCAAGTAACAGTAGGAAGCCAAAAGATACTGTCTGTTGTTTGTTGTTGACAAAGAAGGGGCAAATTCCATTTTAAAGACCAGAAAACTAACAACAAAAGAACAAAAAGTAGTAATATAACTAAACCGGGGAGAATGGAGATGGGGCAGTGTAAGTGACCTAACTCATTTGTGAGAGCAAGATAACATAAGAAGAAGAAATAATATCTAACCTTAGTAAATCAAGAAAGAATATCCAAACTATATTGCTTAGAGATATCAGAGTAAACTTCAGAAGAACTAAAAACAAAATTAGGAGAAAGGGGTTCCTCCTGAGTAGTGAGACTATATGTCATAAATTTTCATGTACCATTTGATATTTTTATGCATGTGCATCTATTAGTTTGATGAAATTTTGTAAAAATTAAGACTTTTGTATAGTTCAACATTCCAGAGCTATGTAAAGATACAATTAAGTCTCCACACACTCTGCTCCCTCATTCCCACCTCCTCTCTGCTAAGATGACCAATGTGTTTCCTTTCACATACTGTGTGTATTTACAAGCATCCTATACATACTATTCTTGTACCTTGCCTTTTTTATGTAACAATATGTCTTGGAGATATTTATGTATTAGTACTGAGCTTCTTCATATTTTTAATGGCTGCATATGATTCCATTATTTAGATGCATCATAATTTATTTAGTCAGTTCTGTACTGACAGGCATCTGTTATTTTCCCCAATTCTTTGCCATTTCAAACAATACTATCATAATAAATTGACAAATATTTTAAGAAAAAAATTTAAGGCATTCTTTGCTTCTGTCTCTCAATTAGATAATGAACTTGGCTTTCATATCTGCATCCTTAGCATACAGAAGCTATGGAATATGTTAATTTAGGTTGAATTGAATTTAAATGTGGAAACTAACCTATGCAAATATTTAAATAAGATACTGTAATTCTAAAATCAATTTTATGGCACAGCAAAGACAAGAGTATTATGGCTAGAAATTCATAATACTCTGCATACTCAGTCTTTGCTTTACAATTAAACAGAGAAAGGAAAAGTAACACTGCAGCTCAGTAAAGGAAAACTGGGACAGGGCTATGGTCAGGTAATTGCAATGAACAGACTGCTCACATGATCCTAGCTTTCTAGATAACCAATATTCAAGATGCTGAAGAGCTTCTAACTTCTCACAGAGATGTTAATGGGTATACGTAGACTACAGAATCCTTAGTATCTTACTAATGAGAGAAAGAAAATGGAACAAATCAATCGATTTCCTGGACTGGAAATTAACCCACCAATACATACATACTTACTCTGAGCTCTTTTGGGCCTGTATGGATTGAAAGCAAGTGTAGAGTACCCGTCCAGTCTACAAAATTAAAAAAAAAAAAGAAAGAAACAAAGAAACAAAGAGAATAAGGTCACACAGAGGATTAATACTGAAAAAGGTATAGCAATTTAGTAGACTCTAACCTAAAACTCAAAGGCCCCTCTGGGAATGGAAGTTTAAAAGAGATTCCAAAGATGGAACATGGCATAAACGAAGTCTGTGTAAGAAAGATCAAATACTCAGTCAACATCTGTTCACATGACAGCAGAGAACTGCTCACAGACTCAAGAACCAAGAAACTAAGAACCAGACCATTCACATTGCTTTGTTGGACACTGACAAAGTCCTTCAAAAACTATTTATAATGACAATAAATAAATTTATGATGACAAAGCCAAAGCATTTCAAATGAAGTATGAAGTTCGAGATACTGAACTTTAATGTTTCCAGAAAAGACTGATTTTGTGAACAATACTTATTATTAACATAGATTTTTGAGAATATAGCTAACATACTAAACAACAGGACACACTTGCTAAGTCATCAAAATTCACCCTCATTGTAAGATGACCAAATGAGTTATCATCCAAACCAGGACACTTCCAAAATGGAAAGGTGCTAATTGAATGGGAGCCTGGGACTGACAGAGGCAAGCTGGGATACGTGGCCAGGTTCTTCCTCACTCTCCTGGAGCCACACTGACTTCCCTGATGTCCCCCAGACATGCCACACTCACCTCACGGTCTTTTCACTGGCTATTCCTCTACCTGGAGTGCTCTCCCCCAAGAAATCCACAAGACTTGCTCTCTCACTTTCTTCAGGTCCTGACTCAATCACACTTCTTATTGAAACCTTCCCTGACCACCCTATTAAAACTGCAGAAACATTTTCTCTATTCTGTGTGTATGTGTGTGTTTATACACACAGGCACATATGTGCATGCGCACACACACACTCACACACGCAATACCTTTGTGTTTTTATCTTCTATGAAACAGGAAAATATAAGTCCTACAAAGCCTTGATCCATCATCTGGTACATGGCTTGCGTGCGGACATCTGCAAATAACAAAAATTAAAATCTGCTGTCAATAAACTATATCTCCCAGACATGAAGATTTAAAGATAGTAATAGCATACAATCCTCCCAGGATTCAGATTCTAAAGGCAGAACAGGGATATATTCTAAGGACAATATGATTGTCAAAGAATAAACATTTTGGTAGGTTAGGGAAACACCATGGGAGACTGCAATTAGATAAGAAAACATTAATAACTCTAGGCTGCCTAGCAGCCCACGACTAACCGTGCTATGAAATGTACATAAATGGAAAACTTCAGTTAGTCCAAAAAATCCTGATAATTTCTTCCAGGAGAACTGTGAAAGAAAGGAAGGCATTGGAAGGAGTCAAAAAGATTTCTTGGAATAAGCCTTTTGGTGGACAGCTTCTAGGGAAGTGGGTATGTTAGACCTGATACTAAAGAATGGAAGTGTGGAACTATCACAGAGCAAATGCTTATTGAGGAAACCATCAAACAGAAATGACCGCAACAGAATTAAACTCAATGTTCCAGGGAATAGAAACAAAACATCACAATATGGTTATGCAATTTTTGAAAAGGAAGTAATAACAATATTTGAAAGGATTAGTTAAAAGATTCCCAAAATCTGAACAGAGGCAAAGTTTAAAGATCTTAATTCTTCAGACCACTGTTTATGGATACAAAAGATCGGGTATTACAACCAAACAGTGCAGAGCATGGTCTGGTCTGCTGACTTATGCCCACTTAGTTTGGCAGTATGTTCTTAAATATACTTAGCATTTATACCTTTTGACCTGGAATGGGACTTCTCCCCAATATCTTCCTAAGAGTTAAGACCAAACAGTACCCAGCAAAGAATATGAAGGAAACACTGTCTGAAACTTGGTGAAAATACACAGCATTGTATAAGTGGTCTCTGTACCGTGGTAAAAATTTTAATACCTCTAAGCCTATTTCCCGATCAGTTAAATACGGATAAACATCACCCCTACTTTGACAGGGCTTTGTCTGTATTTTAAAAATTGCAAGATCTTTTAGCACAATGCCTAGTACATCAAAGGTAGTTCAGAAGCAGTCATTACATTTCGTTTCACCCACAACCACTGATGAAGAATTAATAATCTGAGTCTGAAAAGGATTACTGTCCATACTGTGCCAGCCAAAGTGCTTTTGTCAAGATCTATTTTTGGTCCTCAATTTACCTGATCGCTCCCTCCTTGAAACACTGTCTTCACTTGGCCTCACATTCCCACTCTTCTCACCTCTGTCCTCTTAACTTCTTGGCTCTTCTTTTCCAGTCTCTTTTGCTGGATCCTTCCTACCTGCCCAAGGCTCAGTCTTCAGTCACCATGTCTTCTCTCTCTACACTCACTCCCTGCGGGATTTCATCAAAACTCATCTCTACACTGGCCACTCCCAACTCCCACCCAAGAAACTCTAGTCCCAGTCCTCCACCCAAACTCCAGATGCACATCTGTAGTTGTGTGCCTGGTACTCTGACTGGTTGTCTTAATACTGTGCTACTCAGAGTGGCAGGTCCGAGAACTATTTGTTACCTATTCACAAGGAGAGAAGAGCTTGAGCTGGAATGGAAATTAATGTTCCGTTTCCTTCATTGAGAAAGTCTTCTTAAGGAAAATGTAAGCTGAACTAAACAATATGCTAAGTTGACATGAATAATTTATGTTTGGTGTAAGCTCCTTGTGTAACTGGTCATGGACCAAGGCCAGTGCAGGTGAGCATCACTTGCCTGCCAGACATTTGAAACTCAGTATGTCCAAAACTAAACACCTGACTTCCTCCACAAAATCTGCCACTCCAAGACCACCCCCCTTCTCAATCAGAAGCAACTCCATCCATCCAGGTGTTCAAGCCAAAACACTTGAGCACATTTTTTACTCCTCTTTTTTCTCATATCCTATACCCAATTCAGCAGCAAATTCTGTTAGCTCTACCTTCAAACCATAACCAGAATTTGATCCCTTTTTACCACCTCCTCCTCAACTACTACCGTGATCCAACAAAGCCACTCTACAGTGGCCCTCAAGGGCCTTCGGATCTTCTGCTGCCCCTATTACCTCCCTGTCCTCACTTCCTATCACTCTCCCTCCTCCTCACTCAGCTCCAGCCATACAGGCTTTTCCTCATACAGTCCAGCCACGCTCCTCAGGACTGCTGCATAGATTCTTCCTCTCTGTCTGGAACGCTCTTCCAAAGATATCTGCATGGCCAATTCTCTCAGTTCCTTCAGGTTTTTGCTTAACTGTTACCTTCTCCCTGCGGCCTAATCACATTAGTTAAAATGTAAACCCCACCCCCAGCCCACAGGCACCCCATGCCCCTTAGCCTGATTCACATTTTTTCCTCAGATACCTTAATTCCTTCTAACTTACCTCCTAACTGCCAAATCCAAGAGATACAGTTTAGCCTAAATGCATGCCATCCAGGAGAACTTTCTGCAGTTGTGCTGTCCAGTTTGTCTTTCAGCATTAGAACAGGTCATTATTTCTTCAGTTGAATATCATATGAGGCAGCCTGCTTGCATTCAGGGGCCACATTATATGAGAAATATGTATTTGTATACACTAGAGACACATTCTGAGAGGAGATGTTCACATTTATGAGACAGTCTGAAGGGACAACAGAATCACAGCCCCCAGTCCCTGGTGTGAAAGCAGAACAGCATCGTATTTGTAAGCATCATATTCTTTAATTTACTCTTGACTTAAAATTTCCCTGAAACAGAAACTACAGGCGCCAGTTAATAATAAAAAATTTTAAAAGGAGACTATATGTACAAGTGTTTCTAGAATAAAAGGCCTAAGATAGCCATTGCATTACAATAAAATTTTCCTCCAGCCTTCACTTATTCTATACCTTGTCCTAATAGAGTTTCCATCTAAGTCTGTTTGGTAAAAAGCGCATAGAAATGTATTAGCATATCAAAAATTGTTTATAATGATTCTAAGGAGTTTTGACTTCTAACTTCTAGAACAGAATGCTAGTTTGGGAAAATAAACTTTTTTAAAATGATTGGTTATAGAAAACTGCTTAATTGTATTTGTAATGGTGATAAATTAACTCACTACGACATTACTGCAGCAGTTCTGATTATGTCACTTCTTATACAGGGATCAAGCAGATCTTAGAATTAGGAACAAAACTATAGGCACATTTCTTCTTTTACTATGCACTTACAGGGACAACTTAAATCAGTGCCAAGTCTCATGAAGTTTATGAAATAGGGCTGCATTATTTAAATTACTTCCCTTTTTCTTTTGAAAACCATGTCCTATAGGTAAAATTTGGATAAGGTCATTGCATGCATATATGATGTAACTAAACTCTCTCTTTCCCCACCACCAAACCTACACTTCCTCCCCCATTTCCTGTTTTCACTTAACCAGGCAAAGCAGACGCTGATCCATAGAAATCTCAGTTCAGATACTGACTCTGTCACCTACTAAACCATCTGGTTTGGGACAAGGTATTTCAGTTCTGAGCCTCAGCTTAGTTTCTTCCCTTAAGAGCCACACTCAGGAAGTGTTTCAAGAAGCAGAGAGTGGTTGTAGTGCCAAATGCTACGTAATACAGAGACTTAAAATGTTTATTAGATTTCAACATTGGGTGTCACTGATGATTTTAGCAAGATCCACTTCAACAGTGATGGGCTAGAAGCTAGACTAGCATTGGGTGAGGAGTATGGGTGAATGGGTGAGAAAGTCTTTCAGTCTGGCTGTGAAAGAGAAGACGGACCTGAAGGGGTGGGACTTGGAACTGTGTTTTTCACTGTGTTCTCTTCAACATGGGATGTGTGAGCATGTTTGAAAGCTCTATGAAGGCAGAGATCTTGCTTCTCTCATTCACCGATTTATCTCTAGCACCTTGAAGACACGGTCTCTGTTGTAAGAGGGAAGGGGGAAGATGGGCACAGTGATAAGTAAAGGGAAATGGTGAAAATTCCTTTCTAAGTGACTCCTGTTTCCTCTATAAAGGAGGAAGCAGTGGCATCTACTGAAAGTGAAGGAGGAAGTAGGGAGCTCAGAGGTGTGGGGATAAGCAAAAAGCTGAGGAACTAGTTCAGATTGAGACAAAAATGATGTGAGACTAAATGCCTTGCATGATCTGAGACTGAAGCCCTGGAAATCCACAACAATCTATTCATCGTACACATCAGCTTGGCTGGGAGAGTTTTCCTTTAGTTCTGCCCATAGTTTTACTACCACAAACACTTTGAGATCTCAGTTGACAGACCTGCTGTATTCTTATTGTTAATCATTCGAATGTTGTCTGCCCTTCAACTCTAGATATGTAATTGTGCTCTGTGTCCTCAAAAGTTTTACTGATAAATACTTTGGCATCTTTCTTTGGTATTGTGATAAGCATGGGACAAAATGCCATATACAGTCATCCCTCAGGATTGTTCCCAGGACATGGCCCCCACCACCCTACAATACCAAAATCCACAGATGCTCAAGTCCATTATATAAAATGGCCAAGTACTGGCATATAACCTCTGCACATCCTCCTGTATGCTTTAAACTGTCTCTAGATTACTCATAATACCTGATGCAATGTCAATGCTGAGTAAATAGTTGTAAATACAACATAAATGCTATGTAAAGAGTTGCCAGCACACAGTAAATTCAAGTTTTGATTTTTGGAACTTTTTGGAATTTTTTTCCCAAATATTTCCAATCCATGGTTGGGTGGATCCATGGATACAGAGCCCACAGATATGAAAGGTCAACTGTACTTGACTTCACATGCTTCTACTAACAACTCTGTCACAGAGGAAACAATGGCACAGAGAAGTTAAAAGACCTTCTCAACAAGCAAGTGACCAAAACAAGATTCTAACACAGGCCTATTCACTAACAGAATCCAAAGCTAGGGTTCCCAACTCTCGTGCTATTACAACTCTCTGAACTTTCTATCTGCAGTTTAAAAAATTAACACTCTCAGAAGTGTCTTTCAGCAGAGCTTTTATTACATTTTCTGTTATTTGTTCCTTTTGCTTTCCAGGGTGAATTTAGGGGTAAAGGGGAATAGAGTCTGCAACTTACTCTCAGACACAGACACATATACACATACACACGTATGTACGAAGAAAACAATACAGCAAGTGTTACAAACTGTTACCATTTGGCAAATCTGGGGGAAGAGTATTCAGGAATTCTTTGTACTGTTTTATTAATAAGAGACTGTAAACGTCAATTTTGTAAATTTCACCCTTCACACCTTTGCTTCTTCCAAATGGACTGTGGTATTCAGCATTCAGCAATTTTCAGTTTATAGTTTACTTATTTATGTATTTTTTGGTTAGCAACCAATTGTCAGGCTTTAGTCTTGATTTCCTGAATACTGTCAAAATGGAGTACTGAAATGTTATTTCTATTAAAAACAATCAATATGACATAAATCATTACTTTGAAAACTACAAAATAAGAATAAAGACATCTGTTTAAAGATAGTTACATTTTGATTTAAAATAAGCATAGCCCATGTAACAGTGAAGGAAAAATGATACTCATTTCTGAAAACAATAAACATTGCAACCACATGATACTTACCAACATGTGAAGGCCAAACAGTTATATGTGGGTGGGAATGATACCAGCCCACAACCCTCATGGGGCGGCCTGTCAGTTCAGCCAACCTGTGTGTCTGTCAAGGTATTTTCAACTTGTGGGAACAAAACCTGCAATGCTAGTAAGGGCTCAGAAAACATCTTGGAGTTTAAAATAAACCTATTACAATTTAATGTCAACAAAAGAATGAAAAAAGACCAATGCCCAGAATCTCCCAGACTTCCCATTTAAAGCCAAAGGTGTTTCTTTTTTTAAACATAGAATCCATCTGGTTTCCATTACTGTATAGAGTTATACCCTCTTAATCCAATTTAGCTAATACTTGACCACTCAAATACTTATCACTGTGCTACGTGAAAAGAAGTTTCTAAACCTTTGGAAGTCACATTATTAAGTAATCTATCCTCACTCTAGCCCATCCTCCTCTCATTCTTGAAAAAGTACAAGAGTTTAAAAATTCATTTGATTTCTCTCTGGCAGGCTGCCAAGGTCAATAATAGCAACCAAGTTGGTTTCAGAGACAAAATGAACAGTGACCCCCACTTGTCTAGAAATAGCCCCCCAAAGAATATGTGCCTCCTTTGTTCTAGAAATTAAAATCTACCATAACTATCTGAGACTGTAACTTGAGATAAAAACTCAACTGGAGATAAGCTGTCCCCTTCTGCAGCTGATTGATTCTCCCACAAGTTACTTACATTAAAACCCAATCACCCTTTCCATACAACTAAGTCTAACAATACTTTTTAAATAATGTTTTTTTTTAATTTTCAAATGCCAAGAGAAGTTACTTAACTTCTCTAGGCCTATTTCTTCAGCAGCAGCCTGGTGGGAATTCTGCTTCACGTATGGCTAGAGCTACACCTACATACCACCTCTGCCCCAGCAAGTCCACAATCTAGGAATTGATCCTGCAGATACACACACACATTGTGAAATGCAGTACGTAAAAGGTTACTTGCTGCAGCACTGTTAGAGTAAAAGGTTACAAATAACAGCACAGTCATAAGGATGAGGTGTTGCTGTATCTCTAACTGATGTGGACAATTCTCTACATACACTGTTATGTAATGTCATAAGCAATCATATATATTAGATACTTTTTTAAAAAGAAAATATTCATATATGTTTCTGTGTACACAGAATTCATCCATAAGGACACATGAAAACCTAACAACCCTGGTTATGTCCAGGGAGGGAAAGGGCGGGGAATTGGGGCATAGAGGTTGCAGAGAAATACTTATTTTGTACAACTTTTCATACCTTTTAAAGTCTGTACCATGCATATGTACTATTTTTTAAAGTTTCTTTTTAACTGACTACAAGACTTAATCCAAAAGAACAATAAATTATCAGAACCACTGATGCAAATTTAATTTGTTATAGCTGAGGTATGGGGTCACATCTGATCATTCTTCCGTTATATTTAACATGGAATCTTACATTCAGTTCTCAGTATTGCACTTTTTTGAGAGGCAGCCTCAAAAGAGAATCTCAAAAGGGCAGAGACTAAGATGGGGTTGGGGTACTAGGGAGGGTGTAGGGAGGAAGGAGGAGGTGACCCCCGTAGAGTTCATTGTCATAGGATTTGACCCCGGGATCTTTGGGCATTTAAGAGCAGGAATGTTAGAAATGTCTAGTTCTTCCAGTAAAAAGTCACTCAAAATGAGGAACAGAAATAAATTCTGATTAATGAAGCAGCTGGATCTAAGGGGGTAAACATGAAAACTGGGAAAGAGTCACCAAGAAGAAAACCTGTGAAATCTCCTAAAGCAGCAAACAAAGGAAAGTGGGGCTTCCAGAGCACAGAAAACTGTCTCATCGACCAAGAAGGATATCTCTGCCTCTGTTGAGGCCGCTGACAGCTGCTCTGGAGAAATTTCCACTCGGTCCTTCCTCTTATCAGAACGTCGCAAGATGATGACAGAATGAATATGAACAATTCTGACGGTGTCGACCTAAAGGAAAATCCACAGAAATGTTTACTTCTGCTCCTCTCAAATAACAATTAGAGGACTGTGATGTATTACATTATCAGGTTCAAGTTTCCATGTTAGAAAACTGGCATTTTTCTCACAAATAATGGAATGTTTCAAATACATCCAACCTCAATATATACATTTTAAAACAAAAATATGAAGGATAATATTTAGATCAAGGAAGGACTTCCTGAATGATCAACTAATTGTTTGTTTCCAACTATGTGCAAAGCACTGTCACACAAAAGAATACAAGTCAGAGTGCTGACATTCCAAGTGTTCATAATGCTAACATCTGGTTGAGTAGCAAGTATCCCACATGAAACTACTCCAAAATAAATGCAGTTAATCAATGCTACAGGAATTAAGAGGAAAGGAGTCACTTAGACTAGAAAAAAATCTTCATAGAAACAGCAGATGAGTATATCTATTTCCTGATTGCTGTGTGTGTGTGTGTTTGTATGTGTACACATATAAACAGAATTTCTGTAGATACTAAATCAGTATGAGTGAGATGTTTGGGAGACAAGTTGGCCAACTGATTTAAATACACAACTTGAGGCAGAATGACTGACAGTAAGGCTAAGGAGGAAGGTTAGACTGAAAATATGCTTGACCGTGAAGTAATCATTCAGTGCTGGACTAAGTGTATGTCAGAGATGTAGAGAGAAGCAAGATGGCAGAGTAGTAGGATGCTCATAGCTCACCCTCTCCCACAGATACACCAAGACTCACATCCACAGGCCCACTCAGCCAACCAGAGCACCTGCCAAACTCTGACAGAACATCGCCCTCTTTGAAAGACAAAGACGCCAAAAATCTGGTAGGAGAAAGGAAAAAAGAAAGAAGGAAAAGCAAAACAGTGTGGGACCGGTCCCGCGAGGAGGGAGCGGCAAAGGAGGAACAGCGCTCGTTCGCTGGGGCTCCCCTCTCCAACGGGACAGAGGGGGAGCCTCCAAGGCTTGGATCTGCCCAGAGCACACCTTGACCGACAGAACTGAGTTAAACATGCACTAAGGGTGCCCGCAACACCCAGCCCGAGACGCGAGCTGGCAGCTGGGGGCCGGGACAGGCCACCCGAGCCGGGCAGAGGACTGGGGAGGCTGCGCTGAGGTGGACCCAGGGGACTGCAGGGGGCTGCGCGCCGTGGCTGGGAGGGGATACAGAGCAGAACAACCTCAGTCCCCTATACATTGTGAAAAAACCAAAGCAACACGGCTGGTGTGCCCTGGGGGGAGGGGCGCCATAGCCTTTGTCTCCTCAGACCTGCGCCGCCATTACCTCTGCTTCTCGCCAGAAGAGAGGCAGGCCCGGCCACAGCCACCGTCGCCTCCCGAGCACAGCGCCCAGGCTGGGGCAGGGCCGGGCCCTGAATCTGCACCCGGGGACTCCGCGGCCTCCTGGGCAGGACTGAGACTTGTTTACAGCCCGAGGCAGATAGGATCTTTCTGCCCTGGCACCTCAGAGAACACGCGCTGCCAAGATAAACATGGAGCAGGGGCGGGGCGGTTCCGCGGTCTTCCCCAGCCCGCCTTTGGGGCGCCAGCCCGAGGCGGAGCGGGCAGCTGCACAGAGCAGTGGAGCGACTGGCACCTGGAAAGGGCGGGCAGCCACCCGCTTTCCTGGCAGGAACGCAGCACCTGACCGCAGCACCTGGGAGGGGGCACGACCCGCCCACCTGCCTCCCCCCCCCCCCACGCAGCATCTGACTGCAGCATCAGGAGGGGGAGGGGGAGGGGGAGGGACCCGCCCGCCCACCAGATAAGAGCTCAGCATCCGACCGAGTGTTGGGAGGGGGCGCAATCTGCTAGCTGACAGCCACTGGGAGCAGCACAGAAGAGGGTGCCAACAGAGGGCCCCTGGAAACAGCAAGCTGAGTTCGCAAAACAGGGCAAAGACACAAAGACCTCTCAATTAAATCATTAAGAGCACATCGTCTCCAGGAGAACTAGATAACTGATACTCCTTAAGCCATAGTGCCAGCGAGATATGAGCAATATGAAGAAGCAGAGGAACCACTCCCAATTAAAAGAGCAAGAGAAATCCCCTGAAAGCATGATCCAGGAAATAGACATTGATGGCCTACTAGATCAAGATTTCAAAAAAGGAGTCATCAAAGTACTGAAGGAACTAAAAGAAATAGTGTTTAGAGATAAAAAAAAATATGTCAAAAATGACATAGAAGCTATAAAGAAGAACCAAGTAGAATTAATAAACTCATTTGCTGAGATGAGAGCTGACCTAAAGGCTGTACAAAGCAGACTAGATAATGCAGAGGAACGAATAAGTGACCTAGAAGACAGGACAACAGAAAGCACCCAATCAGAACAGCTAAGAGAAAAACAAATAAAAGATAATGAAAACAATATAAGGGACCTATGGGACAATATAAAGCGTGCCAATCTATGCATAATAGGGGTTCCAGAAGGGGAAGAAAGATCAAAGGGAATTGAAAAGGTATTTGAAGAAATCATGACTGAAAACTTCCCAAACTTAAAGAAGGAATCAGATATCCAAGTACAGGAAGCTCAGAGGGTCCCAAACAGGAAGAACCCAAATAGACCCACACCAAGACATATCATAATCAAGATGGCCAGAGTCAAGGATAAATAAATGATCCTAAAGGCAACAAGAGAAAAACAAAGAGTGAGTTACAAGGGAACTCCCACAAGGCTCTCAGCTGATGTCTCTACACAAACACTACAGGCCAGAAGGGAGTGGCAAGATATATTCAAAGTCCTGAATGAAAAAAAGATGCAGCCTAGGATATTCTATCCAGCAAGGCTATCCTTTAGAATAGAAGGAGAGATAAAGAATTTCACAGACAAGCAAAAACTAAGAGTTTAGCAACATTCAACCCATGCTAAAAGAAATATTGACAGGTCTACTCTAAATAGAAAAGCAGCAGGATGCTACAAAAATGAGAAACTCATAACTGGAAAGGAGATAACTGTCATGAATTCCAAATAGAGTAAACACAAAATTGTCAAAGAAGACATCTAAATCATTAAGAGTGGGAGATGGAAGCAAGGAAAGCCACTGTGGAAAACACTATGGAGATTCCTCAAAAGACTAGAAATAGACTTACCATATGACCCAGGAATCCCGCTCCTGGGCATATATCCAGAAGGAACCCTACTTCAGGATGACACCTGCACCCCAATGTTCATAGCAGCACTATGTACAATAGCCAAGACATGGAGATAGCCTAAATGTCCATCAACGGATGACTGGATAAAGAAGTGGTGGTATATTTATACAATGGAATACTATTCAGCCATAAAAAATGACAACATAACACCATTAGCAGCAACATGGATGTTCCTGGAGAATGTCATTCTAAGTGAAGTAAGCCAGAAAGAGAAAGAAAAATACCATATGAGATCGCTCATATGTGGAATCTAAAACAAAACATAAATACAAAACAAAGCATAAATACAAAACAGAAACACTCATAGACATAGAACACAAACTTGTGGTTGCCAAGGGGGCGGGGGGTGGGAAGGGACAGACTGGCATTTCAAAATGTAGAATAGATAAACAAGATTATACTGTATAGCACAGGGACATATATACAGGATCTTATGGTAGCTCATGGAGAAAAAAATGTGACAATGAATATATGTATGTTGATATTTAACTGAAAAATTGTGCTCTACACTGGAATTCGACACAACATTGTAAAATGACTATTACTCAATAAAAAAAATGTAAAAAAAAGTGTATGTCAGAGATGGAAGAAACAGATTTGAGATTCATTAAGAAGGAAGAATTCACAAGATTTGGTAGCTTATGGACCATGGGTGATAGAGGACAGGAAATTGTCCAGCATGACTCTAAAGTTTCAAGGATGAAATTCAGTAGAACACAGGACTAGGTGTAGAAAGGATCAAGAAGGAAGGGAGATGAGTGTGTTTTCAGATGAGCTGAACTGAGATGAGAAGCTGTAAATAAAGGCAAGGAGTAGTGTGGGGAGAGGGAGCTGAGGTCCAGGGTGAGTCAAGGAGGGACTCACAGGTAGGATGCGGTACAGTAAGAGAAGCCGGGAAGGAAGACAGAGGAGTCAAAACCAGAACAATGACACGGTTCAAGAGTTTCAGGAGAAAAAATGGGGATGGCATTGCCAGATATTGCAGGCACAAGGGTGAAATCTGAGAGGAGGGTTTGAAGGAAGTTATAGATCTACACTGTGCAACCCAGCAGCCAGGAGGCACATGTGGCTACTAAGCTTGAACGTGGTTCTCCTTCTAGCCTTTAAATTCCTTGCTCATCCTATAAAGAATAAAACATTCTCCCCTCTCATACAACTTTCCTTAGAATACACATGTATCTGCTAGAGCTTATGACATGTTCTGTTCTATTTGTTGACTTAACCTCCTCCTCTACTAGAACATAAGCTCCTTTAGAGCAGGAGACAAAGAGCTGATCTTTGACCAGAAACAATGAAAGCATAACGAGAATGGGGTGACATGTCAGAAAAGATCTGCCAACCGAGACGTCTATATTCAAAGAACATACCCTTCATAAATGAAGGCAAAATGAAGACATTTTCAGGTGCAAAAAATCAAGAGAATTCATTAGCAGCACAGAAATGCTACAGAGAGAAAGGAAGGGATGAGGAACACTGTCAAGGGTAAAATATGTGAGCAAATACAAAACAGTAATAACAATGTCATGTGGGGCTTAAACTAGAATTGAAATGCATGACAACAATAATCTAAAAGGTAGGAGGATGTAAAGCTCTGGTATTATTCAGGAAATGTTAAAACAGTCATTCATATTAGACTAACAAATCAAGAATGCATATTGTAATATGTAGGATAATGACTAAAAGGAAAATAAAAGAATGTTATAACTAATTAATGGAGGATTGAGGGGAATAATAAGATATATTTGATGAAATACTATAAATATGAAAATGATGAATATTTTGAAAAATAAAGTTACATCATTAAGATTGGCAATGTGTTTATCAGGAGTTGATGCCCAGGCTGAATGCTCTCTCTCTCTCTAGTCAGAGAGGTTTCACTGCCTAAGAGGAATGAGGAAAAGAAGTTCAGGATAGGATGGTGAGGCTGGCCCAGAAATAGATTTTTAAAAAATACAAGCATAAATAAAGGTCACAAAGAACTGAAGTGTTTGGGGAACAGACTGTTATGGTCATAGTCACACAAGAAATAAGGTACTCCAGCCTGGGTAGATGGGTCCCTACACTTTTCCAGTCTTGGAATTAAGGTACTAAAACTCAGTTCCTTTTGCTCCTCTGTCCTGGTACAGATCAAAGGTCAGCAGACTATGGCCTGCCCCACTTCCCTCAGGCCAGACCTGGCCACATTCATTCATTTGCTACACTGGCAAAGCTGAGGAACTGCCACAGACACTAGATGGCCCACAAGGCTAAAAATATCGACCGTCTGGCCCCTTACAGAAAGTCTGCATGCCCTGGCCTGGCTCTCCAGGGATCGCGGGCAGGTAACACGAACTTCCTATCACAGGGGATGTATGTTAATTCATAAAATATGTATTATCAAGTATGTACTACATGCGAAGCACTACATGAGGGCCTAAGTATAACAAGATACAGCAGTCACATCCAAGAAGAGAGACAAGTGAACATACATGCACTGAAGTAGATATGCTCAAGGAGATAGCCTATGGGTCACGGCAGGTTCCTTAAGGAGGCAGGTGGCACCTGGGTTGAACTGCAAAGGATAAGGAGTTAGCCAACCGTAGAAGGAGGGGGAAGCAGTCCAGGTATAATACCCAGCAGATACAAGCAGTGAAACAGCACAGTGTAATCTGGAAGCCAACATAATTTACCATGGTTAGAACCTGGATCCACGCAGACAAATGTACAGAGATAAACAGAAAGGAGATCATGAAAGGCCCTGAGTGCTTCAGTAATGAGACTTCATCCTGAAGGTAATAGGAAACCCTTTGAATTTTAAGCAGAGTTACATGAGACTTATGTTCTCAAAAGGTCACATCCTAAGCAGTCAGAAGACTAGAGGTGAGAGGGACTCATGGCAAGGAGGCTAGTGTAGAGGCTAATGCAGTGGTTGAGAAAGGAAGTGATGAGGACCTCAAATAAGGCAGCAGTAGTTGGGAAGAAGTGTTGGGAACAGACAAGAAAGCAATCCACATTAATGGTTCTGAATGGCAGGCAGTGGTTCCCAACTTGGCTGCACATTGGAGTCCCTTGGGGAGCTTTTCAAACTCCTGCCACACAGGTCTCACCCAGGACCAACTGAGTCAGGACCAGGAGTTTGTAGAGATTACTAGGGGATTCCAAGTTGCTGCCAGGTGGTAAGGGGACTACTATGGCAGGAAGAATGTTGGAGGAGCAGGTTTGAAGAAGAGGAAAGGTTAGCTTTGAACATCTTAGTTTAGGATGCCTGTGTCTAGCTACCCTTGGATATCCAGAGGGCAGTTGTGTATGAAGTTCTGGAGCTTGAGATAATTTATACTAAGCGGCATGTATAGAGCATTAACCACAACAAGCCAGAATGGTCAGCATTTATTGGCAACCTGCTATCAGTCAGGCATTGGAAAAGTGCTTTTCCTGTATTAACTTAATGAACTCTCCCAATCACCCAGTGAGGTTGGTACTGTTGTTATACCCATTCTACTGATGAATGTCTTACATACCTTACCCAAATCCAACTCTCCCCAAAATTCTGTGAAGTTTGTGGCTGTCATTATCCTTGTTTTACAGATAAAGACAGCAAAGCTCACTGATGTTAAGTAGCATGTCCAAAGTCACACGATAAGTATCAAAGAAATTATTTGAAGACAGATCTGTCTAACCTCAACATCTGCTGCAGGTAAAGCCATAGGGAAGGTAATGTTGTCTAGGAAGACATTCTGGGAAGAGGAGGCCAAGACAGAAACTTTGAGAAGACCAACTTTAAAGCCATGGAAGAGAAGGAAGAGCCCATAAAGGATGGGAGGGAGAAGGGAGGAAAAGGCAGACACCGCAAAAAGAAAACATACAAAAATCCCATGAGACTTCAGAGTTGTAAGGACAAAGATGTAGTAATATAAACACCAAGGAATAATCCACTGCTGGAGCAGTGTGGATGTAGCTGGAGAGGTGGAACTAGAAACCAGACCTGGCGGGTTTCACTGGAGAAGGTAAAGAAGTAGTGATTGTATCTGATTCTTTTAAGAGGCCTGGCTCTTACAGGAAGGATATAAGACTAGTTAAGTACAAGAAGATACAGCATTAAGAAGTTATTGTTCTTTCCCTTCTGCAAATGAGGGAAGCACAGCTGAATCCTAAGGGAAAAGAGCTGGGTAACAGGAAGAGGTTGAAGACTCAGAAGAGAGACAAGAGATTGGATGTGCAAGGTCCCTGAAGAAGCTGCAGAGGAGCTTCCTCTGGAGAGGAAGTGGACTTCTTTCCTTGATATGGGAAGAAGGGAGGCAAAGTGGTTAACACGGAGAAGTTTGTATCTAAAGGTAGTAAGTGGATGGAGTTGTTGCCAGATAGCTTTTATCAGCTCCACTGTCTGCTTGGCAGAAGAGGACATAATTTATTTTTATCATATTAAAAAAAGCCATAGGTCTGCGATACAATGGGGAAGCTAGAACATGCCAGAAAAGGTGGGGTGGGAGTACAGGCAGGAGAAAAGTCAAGGTGGGCTAAGAACTGCACTCCCCAAGTGCAAGTTTTCATCATGCAAAATTATAGCACACGTACCTTTTCAGCAACTGTGCGCATTTCAGTTCCAGTATATGTAAATTTGGGGTCACTCCTTTTGGGGATAAATTAGAAAAAAAAGGCAACTGAGGTTTGGAATATACAAAGGTATTACAGCAAAGTAACAGGACTAGCAGGTTTTGCAGTGAAACCTTAGCAGAGACAAAGGAAGAGGAGGGAAAGTAAACTGAGGCTAGAGCTGTGCTCATACACCTGTTAGATGCAGTATTAGACCCACGCATAAGTGGCTGAGTGCATGGTTTTCATGGACAAAACAACTCCTACGATTCTGGGTATTAAGGAGGTGGGTTTGACCAGTAGACACCATGCTAAGTTTTGAAGTTTAAATAAAGTTAACCCAAAGCTTTCACCACCTCAGGCATTCAAGACAGCAGGGATCTCTGAGATCACTGTAGAGCCCACCCGGAGGAGGCAGAAAGCCACTGACAGTTTGGATGGAGAAATGAATGAGGGGGGGGGTGTCTCTTAATATGCACATTATCTGTCACAAAGAGCTTTCACAGGTTCACTTATGATCTTGGTTCCCCTCACCATTTATTTCAGATAGGGTCATACATATTTCAACTGAAAATCGTCCTACTAGAAAGTAAGGTGGACACCAACCTTCAGGGTTGAGGCGGAAATCAAAATGTAGTATTGAGGGCGCTCCAGAGTTACAACGTTAACTTTAAATGCAACCCTTACAAAATATTGCCAAACTTGTGATAACTGAAGTTAACAATGGCATAGAGATGAAAAGATAGGAATAAACAAATATAATCTTACCTTGTGTCATCATTCAACTAGAGTGGGAAAGAGCAGAAAACATTATTGATCACATTAAGCATATCAGATGTACATGGATGCAGATTATATGAAAATTAGGTCATGCATTCCTGTACACCGGCATTGAAAGCCTGGAGAAATCCTACTTCGGACTGTCAACAAGTCAGCTCTATTTACTTATCCTCTTTTGCCCCTGTGCAACATTTAACGGAGCAGACTTTCGCGTCTTTGAACCCCATGCGTGTCTTCGGTTATTTGGTACCCTCAAAACGCTTCCTAGAGGGGAGAGTGGATGGACGCGAGGCTAGGGGCCCTAATCGTGGTCAGCTACTTCGTAATAAATTGATGTCCTCGTTATACTATAATGTCTGTCTGGTCTGACTTGCGGTTTTGGTCAATGGGGTGACAACTCCAGAACTAAAGAAAAGCCACAGACTTCAAGTGAAAAAGCAAGCCTCCCCCTACTCCCTGAGGCTTATGCGGATCGCTGGGGGCTTGCGGAAGCGTTAGACGACCAGAGGAAACGGGGCCCCAAACATAGTACCATTCAGAAGATATGTCCAAGGAGCTAAGCCAGGGGTGCTGTGGCCTCCGCAGCCCTGGGCACAGCCAGCACCCGACCTGGGGACGCGGGGGGACTGCTCGGCAGGGTTCCGGCCAGGCTGAGTGGCTTACTCACCTCCCCTATACACAGCCCCATCACCTCCTCCTTCTCTGTGCTCAGAGCGTGGTTGAGACAGACAAGGAAAGCATCCGACTCGAGATGAACCGCCTGCACCGCCTGCACCACCTGCACCGCCATCTTGGTCCGACTGTGCTCACGTCCGCTTCGGGCCCACTCGGGCCTGGCCAACCGGGTGCTCCGGCGCGCGGGTTCCGCGGGGGCGGGGCTTGGAGGCGAGAGGCGGGCACGCGGGGGCGGAGCTCGGCCGCGGGGGCGGGGCCGGCCCAGCGGCACCTGGGAAACGCCCGCGCCGGTTGGGGCAGGCGTGGCCGTCGGGGCGGAGGGCGGTGGCCGGCCGCGGTCGGGACGTCAGGCCGGGCGCAGGGGGCGGCGAGGAGGCGGTGCTCTCGGGCCGCAGGCGGACGTGGTCTGTAAGCAGCGCCCGGGCGGCCGGGCTGGCGCCTCCCGAGCGTCGGCGCCCATTTTGCCCGCCCGCTGAGAAGAGCCCTGCGCGGCCTACACGCTCCGGGGACCTCCCTCTGAGGCGGCATCGCCGCGCGCGCCGGCCTCTTTACCGAGGGGCCGCTCCTTTGAGATTCGGTCCGAAGTTCAGGTTTTGTTTTATTTTGTTTTGTTTCCAAGTTAGGGCCCCAGAATTTTGTACAACTCTCTTTCCTTGGACCACTTCCGGTTGCCGGCCCGTGCCGTACCACTTCGCTTCGGGTGACCTCGGCCCGAATGCCCCTCGGCTCGCCCCGGGCTCACGTCCCGATCCCGGCTTGAGTGGCCCGGGGTGGGTGACCTGAAGTTTTAGCCTCGCTGCTCTCGAGGCGGATTAATTAGCCCAAGAAACATTATATTCATGTGAGTAACCTCTTGGCAGAAACAGTGCTATACTGTATCTGAAAAGTATCACTCTTAAGCTTGCCTGCTGCTACTTTCTGTAAAGGCTTTTAGGTATCGATTTGTTGGAGACAGGGAAGGGGAATGGGGAACTTCAGTTTTTATTCAAGGTCGGATGTATCGCAGCAGAGATGCACAATACAAGTTTCCCTGACCGTCCCTGTCTCGATGATATCAGACATGGTGAAATTACGTGTAAAAGTAATTTTCTTTGGACGTATAACAAACGTGCAATAGGTGAAAGTACAGATCTTCCAACTCCCAAGGTTAGGAAGTACACGTGGATTTCAGGAATGATTCTAAATCGAAGGAAAATATATGGGCTGCATCCACAGCCCATCAGTTTATGGCTGTGTTGAATCTGCTTTTGTATGCCCTGTGTGGTTTTGAAGCCAGTACTGGAAAGGGAACGTGCCCACGGTGCTACCTGAAGAGGTGTTGATGCTTTGCTCTTTTCTCCCAAGTCAGTTCCAACCCAAGGCTCCCCATAAATAGTTCCACTGGATGTGGGCCCTATCTCTAATATTACACATGCCAGCAACCTTCATTTTGACCTAATGCTTAAGAACCACATTGTACATCCTTCCATGATTAATTTTGATAACGATGAACCGTGGGCAAAATTGCAAGTGTGTAATTACATTGGACCCATCTAACTTTTCTCTTAAGCTTCAGTTTTAGTTTTACATCATCTATTATTTTCAATTGCTGTGCGTGGCTAGTGTGCCCAGCCCTGATGGTGCTCTTATTATTATGTTTTGTGATGGTATATTTTGCATTTATAAGCATTTTTAGTCACCTTCGAGAAGAAAAACACCTTTGTCTGTGGTTGGTGTTAGTCAGTTTCATATTCCAGACTGATATTTTCAAACTTTTATATTGCTCATGGCCACATTTTACAGCTCTAAACGTTTCATTGGAGTACAAGAAAAAGCCCTATTAACATTTATGGCAAGCTTATTATGTGCTAGACACTCTACTAAGCATTTATATATCTTGTATGTGTAAACTGCCCCAATTGGAATTACCCTCTGCAACTTCCTAGCTGTGTTACCTCATGCAAGTTACCTAACTTCTCTGTGCCTTACTTTCTCATCTTTAAGTGGGGGTTATAATAGCATCTATCTAATCGGGTGATTGTGTGAAGATTAAAAGGGTCAATATATATAAATCATATAGGAAGTGCTAAGAAAGTATTGACAATTATGATCAGTATGTTCTTTAATTCTCATTTTACATGTTAGAAAACTGAGGTGTACAGAGGTTAACTTGTCCGAGGTCACAGAACTAGTAAGTGGCAAAGTCAGCATTCATACACAGGCTGGGCTGACTTCAGGGCTTGCGTTCTTGGTAACTTCACTCATTGTAATTAGATGAGTTTATTAATTGACTTCAAATAAAATAAGTGTATTCAACTGATTAATGTTTAAAAACTGTTCAAACACCTGGAAATTAAACCAAATTATACTTTTTTAAGACACAAAATAATTCATTCTGTAAAGGAAAAATTACGGTTTTACTTAATCTACCTAGGGAGGCCCATCTGTGTTGTCTATCATCTATTTAAAACATAGTTTACAAAATGCCTCACTAAGATACAGTGTATCTCCACCAGTGTGGTCCCTGGCCGGTGGCATCAAGGTGGGAACAATCTCTTTTAGTGCATTCATGGGTAATAAAGCTACATAAAAACTTTTTTTAAATCTATTTGAATATGCAGCTGGTAGTATCCCTTGAGTTGAGTGGAACAGGTCTATGTTTTGTGTATTGTACTGCACCTTGTATCTAAGTTTATCTTGAGGTTTTAAGACGTTATCTTAGTCCAAGGGGTCCTGAATTTTGTGAACAAGTATCATATGCAGAAAAATGTTCTCTAGTCAAATAAATTTGGGAAGCGTTAAAATAAAGTTTCTTTACTGCATAACAAGATTCCCAAACTTATTTTGACCAAGGAAAAAGTTAGGACAAGTGTTCCAAGAGTCCCATTTAGGGAAATTGTGTTCCATTCATACAACCTGTGATTTGGTGGCTTTGCTCTTAATCCCTTGGCTGTTCTCTGATTCATGCTCATCTGGCAGCTTCTCAGGCCCTTGATCACTTCAGTCACCTTTCGCTAGGCCTTCCTGCCACCTCCAGGTGGTGGCATACAAGTCTGGGGTTGTGTGCAGAGGTTTGCTCCTGCCCAGCATGTTGTCCTCTGGGTCACAGCAGCACATCATGCCACCTTTCTTCTAAGAATATTTTGTAGTGACTCACAGGCCTCTTGGTTGTGATTCACACTAATTCAGACCATCATCTCCAATGTGTTTGCCCGCTATTGCACTGGAATTATTTCCTTTTAATGTCAGTGTAACCAGTAAAAATTTGCTTTTCATTCAAAACAAATTTAAATGTCAGTGTTTTAGTTGTGGCTGGAACCTATCTGTGATGTTGAAATGGTCCTTAGACCCTAACACTTGATTTCTACTTTAAAGGAGGGAGGGTGTGGCACACTTTGTTGTTGTTGTTGTACTCAAAATCCAGACTTTAATATATTTTATTTTGACATTGGTATTTACTAGGTTTTTGTTTGTACCCTCTCTGAAGCCTTAGGGAGGAGAGGCAGAACAATTGTATCTGCTAAATGGGAAAAAAAATGGCTTTGAAAAAATAATATATCGCTATCCAATACACCTAGAGAATTGATCTCTACCCGTGTCTATGTGGCCTTTGTCCGTCTACCCTCTCTACTCACCATACACACCCATCCACTCACAGGAACCCTGTTTGACTAGTACTGTATTAGTCCTTTTATTGACGGGCTTCTAATACTGTATTTGGGGGTGGGGTGGGGACAGGACTTGTGAAATAAGCAGAGCAAAATGCAAGGCACTTTACAATTAGAGGTCAAAATATGAATTTTAGTTGAGACAAACGCTACAGTAGTCATAAAAGGCAAGTTGTTTTCATAGAGAAGGCAGGCACCTGCACTCTATTGTCATAGTTCTGAGATAAGCACAGGGGCCTGGGGAGCCAGGATATGGAGCTAAAATGAACTGGTATTGGGGGAAAGTTTGTCTTAAATACAGTGGCAGTGGTGCTGGCTGGAATTGGTGAGAGATGGGATGTAGCAACTGAAGAGGAAGAAGTCCACAGTAACTCCTCATAAGTTTTGAGTCTGCAGGATCAGGAGAGGTTGTGTGGCCACTGAGAGAAACAATGTTAAGGAAAAACAACAAAGTAGTCAGATTGTTGTTCCTGAAAAGAGGGCTTGGTTTACCTCCATTAGTTCTTTCTGGCACCATGCTATGTTCTGGCATCTTGTTTGCTCTTAACAATCTCACTTTGAGAGTTTAACAACCTCCTCAGCTGTATGGCAGTTCCTCTTCTACCTGATGGCCACCTAATGTGAATGGAAGGCCTTGGTTTTGTGGAGCAGGTCCCCCAGTGCTGTATCTGGGCTCTCTGAAGCACAGAAATCTAGTGAAACCATGCCTTGATGCTGTGAGCTGGGTCCAGACGATTCATTCCTGTAAAATGCAGGTCAAGTTATTGTGAGGCCCTGAAATGAGATCCAGGACTGGGCAGGGGGTTCTTACGGGGTTAGAGCCGAGGCTGCATTATGGGAAGAGTTTGCCCAGAAGGTGTGCTTCCTTTACACCTGTCAAAGGGTGCAGGGGCTTTTCTGGCCTTCTGACTTAGGAAAACAGAATTTAAACCGACACCTCTATGGAAAAATGAGCTCCTGTGACATCCTGAAGCAGTATTACAATGACACAGTCCAGGACCCAGAGGGATAACTATCATTTGATCTCACTCAGCTCTGAACTGTCATGAGCCCCAGATGTCTCTTGCAACTGAGAAATTCCATGATGCTACCTTAAATACTTTCCCTAAAATGAAAACCCCTTTCTGGAAATGCCCAGCCGCTGTAAGTAACCTTTCTAAGTAAACTGATAAATAGGTCATTTGCCCTTAAAATGAGCTTTTCTTTTCAGTTTAGAAAGCCATGCACATGATTACGTGATTTGACCATCACAGTCTTACCTCTTAAAATGGAAACTGCTTGGAAGGGGCTTTTACCTGGGGAATGTGGCATGCATGTGTCTGTGACACTGCTTTCCTGCCCAAATAAGCGTGCCCTTCAGCACACTCCTGTGCGTATTCCGTTGCCGGCTGCATTTTCAGATGCTGCTTCGTGAATGTAAAGACTAAGACCAGTGCCCCACTCCTGTAGTGCTAGTCCTCCATTTCCACAGTCCTCCTCACCTAAGAGAATTCTTGAGTGCTTCACAGTCACCAGCATTACCCGAGGCTCTGCCTGAGTGTCACTTCAGTGTCTTGCAGGAAGCTTCAGATATCCTCAGTTCTATTTAGGCTGTGCCAGTAGACATATACGAGGTTTGGTTCTAGTTGGTGGTTGCTAGTTCCAGGTCACCTTGCTCCTTGGTGAGTTCATTGAAACACAAAAAGTCACACCTGTGTCCTGTGCGCGGGTGCTGCAGGCTTAGGTGGAGAAAAGCAGGGCTAGAATTGGAATCCAAAGCCCAGAATGGCAGGAGAGGATGTGGGGGCTCCACCCGATCACCTCTGGGTTCACCAAGAGGGTATCTACCGCGACGAATACCAGCGCACGTGGGTGGCCGTCGTGGAAGAGGTAACTGTTTACATTTTGTTTATTTCTTTATTGATTTTGCTTTCAAGAAACTTGGTTTCTAACCAGTCTCAATATCCTGAAGTCTTTGGTTTTATTCTTGATCATTTCTTTCCATTAGGAGACGAGTTTCCTAAGGGCACGAGTTCAGCAAGTTCAGGTTCCTTTAGGTGACGCAGCCAGGCCAAGTCACCTTCTTACCTCCCAGCTACCTCTCATGTGGCAACTCTACCCCGAGGAGCGCTACATGGATAACAACTCTCGCTTGTGGCAGATCCAGCATCATTTAATGGTACACATGTTGCTTAATAACTTTCCATTGCATTGGGACTCTTATAACAGAGTACTCTATAAACTTTTCTTTTTCTGACAGGTCAGGGGAGTGCAGGAGCTGTTGCTTAAGCTTTTGCCTGATGATTAATCTGGTAAGTGTTTCTGTCTCTCCCCTGTCCCCACCCTCCCTTCTTTTTCACACTATTCGGCTGTGGTGATTTTAATGATCTATTTTTTTTCCAGGTGCTGGGATGCTAGGAAGATATGCTCCTCTGTTCTGTTCAGTACATGGCAATCACTTCATCCACTACCACAGTGCACCCACCTGTGGGCCTGGGGGGAGGGAGTGGGTTGAAAAACTGCTCAAGAACACAGAAGTTTAGGAAGGGTCATGAAGAACACAGCAAGTGGAACTGCAGAGGAAGGGTTATGCAGGCAGAAAGCAAGTCAACAAAAGTACTTAGTTAGGATACGTACCTTGAAATTGACTCCTTTGGAAATTGCCATAGAACCTTTAATGGACATCATCAGCTGGAACTGGGATCTGATGAATCCCACAAAAGTCAGCACCTGCTGCAGAACAGATGCCCTGATCACCAAGGACTTGGTACTGATTTAGAGAGAAGAGAGCAGCTCCTAGCAGCATCAACATCTATTTGTCGCTTATTTGCCCTGCAGCAATTCACCTGCCTTTCCTTCTCCCATCCTGTAAATATCCTAGGTTTTGCTCCAGTGTTTCCCATCCCAGTACTGACCTAACTTGGATCTACTGAGAACTTAGGGGGCTCTGAAAAAAAAAAAAAAAAAGGTTATTTGCAGTAATGAAGTTAGCTCCAAAGGCTCCTGGGCCTTTTTCCTTTCTGAAATATCTTCAAATTATTAGACGTTGCTGGTCAAAATCGTGGGCACGTTGAAATTCATTCTCTGGTTACAAATATTTTAAATAAGTTGGTTTCTGTAAGAGCTCCAGAAAACATTTTAGCTGCCTAACTAGCGCCTTTCTCAGGAATAATAACACCAAGTATTGCTGATTCCTAGAAAAGCATTTACTACCTAATTACTACAAGAATTTCCTGAAGTAAAATAATCTTAGCAGTTTATATACATTAACAGTAAGGTTTTGCTTTCTAAAAGTCTTGAGGATAATAGCTAGCATGTCTTGAGTCCTTACTGCCTTCCAGGCAGTGTTCTATGCACTTTATATACTTTATCACATTTAATCTTTCCATCAATGCTTTCAGGTAGGTATGCTCCCCATTTTACACATGAGTAATAAGGAAAAAGGCTCAAGGGTGGTTTACAATGATCAAGATGACTTGAATTCAAGGGTTTTTTCCCCATGTAAAGCTATTTATATCTTCCAAGTCAAATGGAATATTATAAAATACAGTTGATTTATCCTATGAATGGGAAGAGTATTTTTTAGTGTAATTGTTTTGCAGCAATTGTATGAACAGACTGCTTGTCTCAGAAGAAAATTCCATCTAGAGGGGGCTTTGAAGTCTTTATGTACAGAAGACAAAGTAAAAATTATTTTTCTCATTTTAGTTTTCTGGATATGCTGCAGAAGGATCCATGCCAGAAACAAGCCTGTGAAATACAGAAATGTTTACAAGGTAGTACGTTAAATGCTTTTTTTAAAAAATATTTTTCCACTTTGTGAACTAACTACAAGAGACCAATTGTTCTTTTTGTCAGCAAACTATATTAAGTCCTCTCAGAATGTAGTATTTCTGCAATTAACTCACCCTGAAGATTTTCCTAACTATATCATTAGAGATGCAGAAAATAAGAAGTGATATGATCTAAGATTGGGGTTTGCAATCTTGGTTGTACATTTAAAATCACCTGGAGAGCTTTAAAAACTTGCCTAGAACAATTAAATCAGACTCTCTAGGGATGGGGTCTGGGCAGGAATCAGTCAAAAAAAGCTAACCAGGTGATTTTAATACACAGCCAGAGTCGAGAATTACTAAGCTGAGCAAAGTCCTTTTTTTTAAAAAAAAAAAAAAAGACTCATTTTAAATGGGTTGGTTATACTTCACTGTGGCTGACAACCCACTTTTTAAAAGCAATCAGGTTAGAGGGTGAAAATACAATTGGAATTCACGCTCCCAAAGTCAGCAACTAACTCTTAAAGGCAAAAGCAAATTTCAGCTAAAGCACACTTGATGTGATTTGTCCATTTGTTGTTAAGTTTGACCAAATGCTAGAAGATTTTACTTTTTTAAACCTGTGAGTTATTACTATCAGAGCAACTAGAAAAAGCTGCAAGGCTATCTGAATTTGAAAACTGACTTTTTAAATAATTTTCCAATTATTAAAGTAATAGAGATGGATGCCCATGAAAATATAGAAAGATGGGTGGGAAAAATGTCCAGAATTCACCCAAAGACTCACCACCAAGAAAACCTCTGTTTGTATATTTCCTTTGACTTTTCACTTTCATTCTTGGACTTTTTATGATGTAAGCAATATTTTCTAAAATCTTTTAAAGTGTTCATGTATAATAATAATGCCATTTTATTCATCCTTTTCTTCCCTTCCTCCAAATTTAAGAAAAAGGAAAAAGGTTTTTCACAATTTCTTCTCCCAAGGAAATTCTTACCTGATTCTGATTCTTACCTGATTTGAATTAGAAACAAGAATCAAGTTAGAGCTGGTTCCACCCCCTTGCTAGTGTGGAAGGATTGAGGGCTGGATGGACTAAGAGTACTCCCGAGGTGACAAGCACAGTTTTAAGGGCTTCAAACAATATTAAGTCATTTAATCCTTTCATCCATAAGGTAGGTACTGCTATGACCCATTTTATAGATAGGGAAAGCAACACAGAAGTCATGTAACTTGTCCAAGATCACACAACTAGTAAGGGGCACAGTGACAGTTTGAACCCTAAATCTGGACTTACACACCCAAACATACTCTCTTTCTAGTCAGAATTCTTTCCTATCCTGGGCTAACATGCATGCCCCCTACTTTAGTACCAGGGGACTCAGATCAACTGCAGCTGATATAAAACCTTTAGGCCAAGTGCTTCTTGACCCAGGGTCTGTGTATAGCAGGAATCTGCAAATATTTTATGTAAAAGACCAAACAGCAATTACTTTAAGGCTTTGGAGGACAGGAAGTCTTTTGGGGGTGGTGTGTTTACAATCTTTTACAAAAACCATTCTTAGCTCAGCTGTAAAAAAAAGAGGGGAGGTTAAAAACCACTGCTTATATATATGTATAACTGAATCACTATGCTGTACACCAGAAGTCAACACAAGTCAACTATAGTTCAATTAAAAAAAAGAATAAAGCCACTGCCCAATACACAATACTACATATAAAATAAATAACAAGTTTCTACTGTATGGCACAGGGAACTAGATTGAATATCTTAAAATAAACCATAATGGAAAAGAATCTGAAAAAGATACTATATATAAATGAATCAGTATGCTTGTGCACCTGAAATTAACACAGCATTGTAAATCAACAACACTTCAACTTAAAAAAAAAAACCACTGCCCTAGAAAAAGGCACATAAGTACTCATCTTTAAAGAAAAGGAAATTATATGTAAAAATACCTTTCAACCACTTTGTAAATCATACTTTTCTTCCTCATTAGCCTGTTGACAGGTCTCTAAATGAGAAACAATTCACTGGTCTTGGGGACATGCTGTTTCTCCCAGGTCTGTAGATCTAGACCTCCTGGTGCCCAAGTCCTGTGAGATGGTGACTAGGGTCTGCCTGTCTGTTTTGCAGCCAACAACTACATGGAATCCAAGTGCCAGGCTGTCATCCAAGAACTGCGTAAGTGTTGTGCTCGGTATCCCAAGGGAAGATCTCCCGTCTGCTCAGGATTTGAGAAGGAAGAGGAAGAAAAGCTGATGCTGAAGTCCACATCCAAGTAAAGTTCTGCTGAGAAGTCAGACGCTGCTCCGCACTTCCACCATGCGGGTTTTATTTGTCCTCCTGACTCTTTCTTCAGGTCAGGTAGCAGCAAATAAATATCAAATGAAAACGTCAACTATAAAAGTTAACGAATATGTCATCTATGCAGAACAAATACAAATATATTAAACAACTATGTAGAATGTAATAAAACTGAGCTGCTAAAATAAACCTTTTAAGTGAAAAAATTTGGTTTGGTACTTGTGGTATTTTGACTTAAAATATGTATTTGGTCTTTGTCTCGTTCCTGGCAGAGCTCCTGAAACCCTTGGAATGTCCTAAGTGATAAGTGCAATAAAGGTATCTTTTGTCACCTTAATGAGATGACTGGAAAGCGCCCAGGTACCTTTGGATGGGGGCTGGTTGCCAGGGGAACCAACTGTGGGATTTTGACGGTTGGAACTTTCAGTTCCCGCCCCCACCCCAACCCTGACCTCAAGGAGGAAGGGGGGCAGGGGCTGGAGAAGACTGAGTTTTGTCGCCAATGATTTCATCAGCCATGACTGTCGTCAAAAATCACAGTAAGAGAAAACCAATGAATCATGGAAGAAATAATTAGTGAATGTTTATTGTGCCCACACCAAAAAGAGTGTGCACACCAGGAGCACTCCAAAACAGGCCCAGGCCCAGGGCTATGCTGGTATACAGCAGCGTATATAGCACGGAGGCAGTGGCTGTTTATTCTTCCAAGTGATTGGTTATATTAGAATTGTCTTAGAAGGTAGGGAACTGGTTACAGGTTACCTCCTAACAGCCTTGGGAAACAGTTTTTGTTTTGCTTATGATTTCCAAAGGCATAAGGAAGAAATGACCCAGGTTAGTCTTGCAAAATAAGCTAAATTAAGCCTAAACTGGCTTTGTCTGCTCAGGGAATCTTCAAGACTGGTCTCAATTTTTTATTTTAATGCTGTAATGAAGCATCCATAAAACCCAAAGCGATGGGGTTCAGAGAGCTTCTGGGTTGGGGCACTAGAATGCATCCATGTGCTGAGAGGGGGACACACCCCTGTTCCAGAGGAACAGCTTACTCTCTGTACCTCATCTGGCTGTTGTTCATCTGTATCCTTTAGAATGTCCTTTATAATAAACTGGTAAGTGTTTAAGTGAATGTTTCTAAGTTCTGTGAGCTGCTCTAGTAAATCAGCCAAACCCAAGGAGGGAGTCAGTGGGAACCTCAGGTAACAACCCAGATTTGCAGTAGGTGTCTGAAAATGTGGGAGCAGTCTCGTGGGAGCAGACTAAGCCATCAACCTGTGGGATCTGATGCTAACTCCAGGTAGCGTTATAACTGAATTAAATGCGTAGGTCACCCAGTCAGTGTCCAATAATTCAGAGCCAAGTGCCCTTCCAGGTGCATCCCCACCGAAGTGCTAGCCAGAAGGCACTTCATATTTGTTCAATGACTGGTAGGAAAGGCATAGAAATGATTCTTGTAATGTTTAACAGCCTTAATTTATCATGAGAACTGGAAGAAAAAAACTTCACTGGAAGTCAGGCAGCGACAGAACTAGAATTCTTAGGTGGTTTAGTCTACACTTCATATCCTTATAATCAGGACCTGTTACAGTGGCTCCTGATGATGTTAAGAGAAGGAACAGGTGGGGGCAGGACTAAACAGGCCATTTGCTTTTCTCAAACAGGTGCCAGAACCACCATCACTCCACTCCCACCCCCACCCTCTGCAAAAAGAAAAAAAAGAAACAGATTCTGATAGGTCCTCATCTTAGTCCATTCAGGCTGCTGTAACAAAGTACCACAGACGAGGGGCTTCCACAACAGGTACTTACTTCTCACAGTTCTGGAAGCACGAAGTCTAAGATCAAGGTGCGTGCGGGCAGATTCAGTGTCTGGTGAGGGCCTTCTTCCTGGTACATAGATGGCTGCCTTCTCGCTGTGTCCTCACATGGAGGAAGGGACAAGGGAGCTCTCTGGGGTCTGTTTTCTAAAGACAGGAATCCCACTCACGAGGGCCTTATGCTCCTGACTTAATCACCTCCAAATACCATCATCACCTTGGGGGTTAGGATTTCAACATGAATTCTGAGGAACCACAAACATTCACTCCATGACAGAAAAAGTCTACATTGCAGTGAATGAACTAAAATAGTCCCTGATGTTCAAAGGCTGTTTGAGACAAGTGTTCTTTAAAGCAGCATTCCCCACATTGTTTCTAGGAATTGCTGTAATGTGGGAAAAACTGGTTTTGCAGATAGCATCTCTCAGGGTGGGTGAATGTTCTCCAGAGAGACTTGGACAAATGTTGCCTTAGAGATGTTTGGTCCACAAACTAGGGTAAAAGTGCTACATTCTCATGAAGTCATTTAAATAAACTCTTGTGTTACTAGTAAAGCAATTTAATGAAACATTTTATAACTAATTTTACATCATATACAAATCTAAGTTACATTTAAAGTTGTCAACTGAGCTCAAGATCACTAATTATCAGAGAAATGCAAATCAAAAGTACAATGAGGTATCACCTCACACCAGTCAGAATGGCCGTCATTCAAAAGTCCACAAATGACAAAGGCTGGAGAGGCTGTGGAGAAAAGGGAACCCTCCTACACTGCTGGTGGGAATGCAGTTTGGTGCAGCCACTCTGGAAAACAGTATGGAGATTCCTCAAAAGACTAGGAATAGACTTACCATGTGACCCAGGAATCCTGCTCCTGGGCATATATCCAGAAGGAACCCTACTTCAGGATGACAGCTGCACCCCAATGTTCATAGCAGCACTATTTATAATAGCCAAGACATGGAGATAGCCTAAATGTCCATTAACAGATGACTGGATAAAGAAGTGGTGCATTTATATAATGGAATGCTACTCAGCCATAAAAATGACAACATAATGCCATTTGCAGCAACATGGATGTCCCTGGAGAATGTCATTCTAAGTGAAGTAAGCCAGAAAGAGAAAGAAAAATACCATATGAAATTGCTCATATGTGGAATCTAAAAAAAAAAAAAAAAAACATAAATACAAAACAGAAACAGACTCATAGGCATAGAATACAAACTTGTGGTTGCCAAGGGGGCAGAGGGTGGGAAGGGACAGGCTGGGATTTCAAAATTGTAGAATAGATAAACAAGATTACACTGTATAGCACAGGGAAATATACACAAGATCTTGTGGTAGCTCAGAGAAAAAAAATGTGACAACGAATATATATATGTTCACATATAACTGAAAAATTGTGCTGAACACTGGAATTTGACACAACATTGTAAAATGATTATAAATCAGTAAAAAATGTTAAAAAATAAAGTTATCAATTGATAGAGGTGTCGGATTGACATTAGCAATCACTACGTGATCAAGTAGACTGCTTTCCTGTGCTTTATTACAAAATTATTTTTATTGAGTTAACTACTCAAGTTTCAGGCTTTTAATTTTTTCCCCAGGTATATGCTTTTATTTAGGGCTCCTAAAGCTTCAAATCAATTGTTCCTTCCTATCTTTGAACTCAGTCCTTTCTCAGTTTAAGGCAACATCTATCAGCAGACATTGATTTAAATCTTATTCTTAGCTATTACTATGACA
The DNA here is from genome assembly GCF_009834535.1 of Camelus ferus. Lineage (NCBI taxonomy): Eukaryota > Metazoa > Chordata > Mammalia > Artiodactyla > Camelidae > Camelus > Camelus ferus. The sequence goes on along the minus strand of NC_045732.1, from coordinate 78,355,895 downwards.
TACAAGAAAATAAAACCCATCAACGAAGCTGAACATTTATTGAGTGGGTTTTGTTGTTTATGTGTTAGGGACCATGATATGATTAGCACTGAATCTCCACACGATTCCTATTACATTTATGTTCAGTATTTGGAAGGCATCTGAACTTGTATGGCACTTACTTTAACAGGTTTTAAAGCCCTGCTAAGTAGTCACATGTTAACAGCAGAGCTAGAATTTTATTAGCAACAGCTCCCAACTCTGTATTTCAGTGGTTCTCAACTTTGGCTGCTCTTTAGAAACATGTTAAAAACTCAGGCTGCCCCACCGGTTCCTGAGACCAGTGAAATCCGTCTCCAGGATGGGAGGCAGGTGTCAGTAGTTTTCAAACTTCCACAGGTGATTCACATGTGCAACCAAGGCTGAGACACCAGCTCTCACTAATCCTCAAAGCATTTCTTACCATTTCACATTCAGAAAGGTAGACAGTTTGGGCAAGTCAATACATGATTAAGAAGGCCCCAGAACAGCCATACAACCCTGAATGCGCCTAATCTCGTCTGATCTTGGGATATGGTCCCAGACCTGGGGTTCATGACAAAGAAATGAAGCTGATTAAGTTGGTGGAGGGAGCAGAGAGGGCAGCTGTCAGATTTTGCCTTAAGTTTCCCTCAGGGAAGACACTGAGATCATCATGAAACATTAATGAGACTCAGATATTCCAAATCTAACCCTACACCATTTTTTTCACCCAGAAATTTATTGCATTTACCAAACTATACAAAAGTAGACATTTCCATTAAAAGCCCAAGCATTAGTCATGTCCATCTTTCTGGCAAATATCAAACAAAGGATGACGCTGAGAACATTTTTACAACAGCTGATTAAACAGTAACCGTATTTCAAAACCAGAAGCACCCACTCCAAGAGCATCTCAGTGAGAATGATGTGAGATTCACTCCTTTACTCATGTCCTGTGTTCTGCCAGGTCCAGTAGGGGGCGCTGTCACCTCTCCTGGACCAGGTAGCGGAAGACTAGGTGCAGGAGTCCAGACCCGCCGCTGTCCTGCTGCTGATAGTCCAAGTCTGAGTGGTGAGAAGCCCAGACAGCAGGACAAAAGTCTTGCTTGTACATTATCAGCCGCTAGTCCCCATCGTACCTGGTCCCGTCACAAGGAAGGATGCTGGGGGGTGGGGGGACAGAAAGAGCACACAGGGGCTCTGGGGCCAGGAGGAAAAAGGGAGAGAAGCCTCACAGGATGTTTCCGTGCTGGTACGGGCAGCACTCAGGGTCAGAGGTCCTCCCCAGCCAGGCCAAACTACAGGCACAGAAGCCCCAAGTGTGGTGTTACCATCCCCACCAGCCCAGGGAGCCAAAACCCCAAAGACGTTCAAAGCCAAGACTGAAAACACTCAGTCCCTCCATCAGTCAAGGAAAAGCTGCCCCGCAGAGGAAAGCACGCGCCTCATGACACAGGCCTTGCCCATCGCATGAACACACAGCAGTCCTGGGCGCGGTTGCCTGGTCCTGGGGTCTCGGTTTTGCATGAAGGGGTGGCAGGGGTTCTTTCAGTGGAAGTCTCTCTCCTTTCAGCACCTGAAGCAAAGACGCTGGCAACGGGGCCTCAATTTGGAGGCTCCCCTAACTGCCATCAGTGAAGTACACTTCGGCTTAGCTGCAACCCGAGGTGCCACCGTTCAACATCGGCACACTCACCAGGCCATTCGCAATGCAATAGGATGAAGCCACCCCATGATAGCGATCTAAGCGTGGCCCTTGGGAGGGACCTTAGTTCACTCTATCATCTCTCATAACCTGCTCGAAGCAGCTCACATGAACCTGCTCATCTCCGTTGTCATCACTGATACAGGAGAACAGACATGGAAAGGCCACTCGCCCCACAAGCAGTGCACACGGGCACAGGGCACCTCAGTTAGGTTCTGCAGCCCCTATTCCAGTGGTCTGGGTGGGGTTATGTGGGTATGATAATAAGGTATCATCCTTATGATGTTTAAAGAGAGTTCTTAACCTTTTAAAGACACACCAAAATATGATAAAACAATACATTTGGCATTTTTTTATCAACAAGCTATAATTTAATGATCTTGCTTGATAGGTAATATGTCTGAAAGTTTCCATAATAAAAAGAGAAAAAAAATGTTTTGAGTTCTGGTACAAAAATACGGAACAAAGTGGCTCGTACCGTTATGACTCAGGGATGACTCACACATACTGCAAGCAAACTAACTTATGCTGCCTTAAAATACTAGCATAACATAATAAGGAGAAAAATGCAAATGAATTCTAAAAAATCCCACACATCCACTGGTAGCTACAATTTCCAAATTCAACACACCACTCCCAAGATAAAAGTCAAACATTTCAAAAGAAAGGCATTAAAAACATACATTTTGCGAGATATCACCTGCAAGTTGAAGAGTTAATTCCAAGTTTTCTGCATTTTCAGAATTCAAATTCTCAAGTAATCCTGTGTATCAGTCCCTTTTCCAGATACTTTTCTATGAGTTCATTATTCATACAGTCAACAAATACTGAGCACCTTTAGGCACTTAGCTCCCTGGGTGTGACACCGAAGACAGAAGCCCTGCCTTCCTGGAGGGGATGTTATAGACACTCTAACAGGCCATTAGAGAAAAATGTGTTATGTTTCTAAGCATGGGCATGTCTATAAACTTTTATTTTAAAGAAAATTCCTAAGAGTTGAGGTCATCCTGAAATGTAATCTGTAAAAAATTTACTTTCCATGTGCTATCGTTACCGTTCTCAATTCTCAAATGCTTGGAATGCCACCACTTTAAAACCTTGTCTATTAAACAGAAATCCAAGAGCGTCTTCACTCTTCCACCTAAAGTCACCAATTTTGCCATAATAAGTCCTTTGGAAATAGCCACAATATGCCTTATCTCATATGGTGGAAAACATCCCTAGATAATACCTTAATGCCTCTAAATGATTTGCCCAGTCTGACGAATGCACCTATTGAGTGGTCTCCTTAAAGACCTTCCCACCAAGGACTACGCCTCCAGCTCAGCATCATGTACCTTCAGTACAAGGTCGTTCCATGTTCAGCTTTCTCAATTATAGTGTGTATGCTGCCATTTTGTTGGGATAATTTCTAGCCAATCTGAAATCTACTAAAAAAGAAAGCAGACACCAGGGTACCAACATCTTTCATGCTTAAAGGCAAATGTATTCAGTCCCCTTCCAAGCGGCACAAAATCAGGTATCCTATGCGCTTGCTATTTCTCTTCCAAATCAAGCTGGAGACAACTTTTGAGGATCCACTCATCCTCCACCATCTTGCACCATATTCTGGTAAGTAGCTTACATAGGGAGAAAGGAATATTCTCACTGACCTACAGGTTAGTCAAGTGGGGAGCAGGCTGGGAGGAGAGCTAAGTCTATGGTGTCTTCCGCTGCCATCAAGCTCACAGTAGGGCCGCATCACCTTGCACCAGCAGATAGGCCATGGCAGGGATAAAGGCACGGGAGAAGAGGAGGAGTAGAGACTGGGTGTCCTATGATGGAGTGAAGAGGCTGCTGGTTGGAAGTGAAGTCATCCTTTTTAGGATGCCATGCCAAGGAGAAAGCCTCCAAAAAATCCACCAGTCACCAGAACATTCTTCTTCACAAATGACACCACCTAGGAACAGAAGACAGCACATCAGTTATTCTGCTAAGGATATTGTTATTAGGAAGTAGGACACAGATCAGAAGGTGAGATGCTGGGTCTTTGTCTACCCATTGTCCATGGCTATTTTCATGGTATACACTTTGCACCCTCACTCGCCAACAAAAGTCACCAAACCTTCTATTGATCCTTGTGGGTTTAACCTTTGAAAATGCCTCTAAGGTGAAGATACTCCAGGTAAGGCCGACAAATTGGTGTGTCTACACACACTGTACGTGAACAAGGTAAGTCTCACCTCCTCTGCTTTGCTTTTGACCTCCGTAGGTATCTGGTTGCTCTTACGGATCTTCAGCTGCTCCTTGGCTTTCTTCATGTCCTTCTCCACGCGCTGCCAGTCGACTTTGATGTACCCAGTATGGTTTGCAAGCTGTAGTTTCAAAACCAACAGGAAGAAAAGAAACACATTCTTATTTCTCTTTCTCAGAATAAATCACTGAAATGCATTGTCAAAAACCCTTCTTACTTGCTATTTTGTAGACACTTGCCATCCAGTTTTTTGTATGACAATGACATTCATTTAACATCTACTCAGCACCCACCGTACATGCAAGGCCCTAGGCCTGGCACCGGAAATCAACAAACTGGCCTTCAGTGACTGCTGGCAATTCTTTTACTGTATTTATACTCTTACTAATCTCTATAAAGTTTTAAGTTAGCTTAAAAAGAATGGCAAAATGAAAATCAGAATTAGAAGTCAAATGGAACACAAAGAAACCTTAAAGCCAACATAAGTCTGAGTTTCTTGACAATATGAACAGAGCAAGGCTATCAGGTAGTGATCACTGCTGCTCAGAAAGAAGTCTTCCAGAACGTGACCCCACTGAGCCTCTCATAAGTAAGTTCATTTAAGGGGAACCGGGAGAAGCACATCCAAATATACCTAAGAATATGCCTTCTTCCCTTGGGAAAGACAGCAGGCCCAAACACAGCAAAAACAATTTCATCAGGAACGTGTGAAGAGAATAAAACTGATTCAAGTATGTGTCATACTTGACGGCTCAGCGCTATCCAAGGACTGAGGAGCCTGATCACAGTCCACCAATCTTCCACGATAAATTAGCTCTACCTGGATATCTCGAAATACCTAAAACTGAAATTCTTCTCTACTGTCTAGTCTTTTTCTACATCCTTGCTCTTCCTCTAGTCTGTTTTAGCTACTTCACAAGTAATCAAGGAAATGAACATTAAAATTAATTAGCTACTATCATTTTTTATCAGCTTTTCATAGCAGCTTTACTTGTAACAGTCAATAACTGGAAACAACCCAAATATCCATCCACACAAATTGGGCCATGTTCACCCAACAAGATATTACTCAGAACTAAAAAGAACAGACCACTTATAGCAGCAACATAATCGAATCTCAAAAACTGTATGCTAAATTAAAATTCTGACTCCTTTACTCCACTCTGTCTCCCACAGGACAAAGTACATAGAACTACTTGAAGATTCTGATGGCAAAGAGGGCATCTGACTGGAGAAGGCCAGAGCTGTGCGTGTCGCATTGTCCCTCCAGTATCCCCTGGCCTAGACTCCAGGCAGGACTCAAAAACATTTTGTCAAAATTCAACACACATTCATGATAAAAACTCTCGGAAAAGCAGAAATAAAGGAGGAACTTCCTCAACGTGATAAAGAGCATCTACAAACACGCGCTTCCTGGGCACAGGCGGAGCGCTTTCACCCAGTGCTAAGAACAAGCCAGAGGCGTCCGCTCGGCCTGCTCCTATTCAACACTGTCCTGCAAATGAAGTCAGATACATGGAGAGGCAGGCTGTGTGCATGGAATGGAAGGCTCAACATACAACCGAGGTCCAATTCTCCCCAAACTGAGCTACAGTGACTGCAGTCCCCATCCCAGCAAGACGTTTTACAGATATATAGACAAGCTGGTTCTAAAACGTGTATGGAAAGACAAAGGAACTAGAACAGCCAAAACAATTCTGAAAAAGAACAGACTTGGAGGAATCACACTATCTAATTTTAAAACTTACTACAATGCTACAGCAATCAAGACACTGAGGTAGTGAAAAAGGGACAGACAGACAGACAGATTAACAGGACAGAATAAAAAGTATAGAAACAGACAACTCAATTTAAAAAAGGGCAGAAGATCTGAATAGACACTTCACCAGAAAGGATATCTGGACAGCAAATAAGCACATGAAAAGATGTTCTACATCAGTAGTTGTATCATTGTGAGCCCAACTGGGACACAGCCTTAGGGCAAAGGTGAGTACCTGAGGAAAGCCAGAAGAGCACCTAAAGCTGTTATAAGGTACAGGAATAAAACTGAACCACAGATGTACAAGATCTAAATGGGAAAAATAATAAAAGTTTAGGCAAAGACATTAAAGAAGACCTAAGTAAATGGAGAGAAAGCCCATGCTCACAGAAAGATGACTCAATATCATAAAAGATATTAATTCTTCCCAAATGTATCTATATGGTTCCCATGCAACTTAAACAGAACTTTTAAAAATAATTAAACAAGGCTGCTCTAAAATTTAGGAAAAAAAGTATGCGGGAGACCCTGTCAATCTAGAACTCTATCCCTGGCCCATCGGTCAGCAGCTTCCCTCCACCACACATTTAACTTTCACCCAACCCATCTGGAAAGCCCACTCCAATTCTGATTCTCATGTAGAAGTTACCTTGCTAAAATGAGGGCTCGAATCCAGAGACTCTGGCACAATTCAACAAAGTATGGCTCGTACAGAGCAGTGGTTCTCAAACTCTGCTGCATATTAGAATCACCTTGGAAGTTTAAAAAGATTCCGACAGAGAAAACTCCAATTCGAAAAGACACGTGCACCCCAATGTTCACAGCAGCACTATTTACAACAGCCGAGACATGGAAGCAACCTAAACATCCATCAACAGATGACTGGATAAAGAAGAGGTGGTGTACAGATACAATAGAGCACTACTCAGCCATAAAAAAGAATGAAACAATGCCGCTTGCAGCAACAGGGATGGACCTGGAGGGGGTTCTTATGCTAAGTGAAATAAGTCAGAGAAAGACAAAGACTGTGTGATATTACTTACATGTAGAATCTAAAAAATGATACAAATGAATTTATTTACAAAACAGAAACAGACTCACAGACATAGAAAACAAACTTATGGTTACCAGGGAGGACATGGGGAGATAAATCACAGATTTGAGATTAACATATATACACTACTATATATAGAATTGAAAAACAATAAGCTTCTACTGCACAGCACAGGGAACTATATTCTATATATTTGTAATAACCTATAATGAAAAAGAATCTGAAAAGGAATATGTGCGTATATATATGACTGAATCACTTTGCTGTACATCTGAAACTAACACATTTGTAAACCAACCATACTTCAACTGGGGGGAGCGCAGAGCTCAGTGGTAGAGCACATGCTCAGCACGCACGAGGTCCTGGGTTCAATCTCCAGTACCTCCATTAACAAAAAAAACCATACTTCAATTAAAAAACAAATTCTGAAAAATATTCTGATATACAAGGACACCTACCCCCATGAAATCAAATGGGGGGGGGGCAGGCCCTAAGCATCCGTGTTTTTTTTAAAACTCCAAGGTGATTCCGATATGGAGTCAAGTTTGCAAACCAACGCTACAGACCAGCCTCAAAAAACCAGCACCCAGTGGTTCTAAAATAAACTCTGGGCGGAGAGACAGCAGAGGACATCTGACTGCAGTGTCATTTAGCCCTCACTTCTCAACACCAACTGCTCTGGATCCTTGTCAAACAGTACACGAAAACAAGTACAAAGGCTACCCCAGTGTCACACTGCCACACACTCTGTTCTATTCCTAACAGACAAGTGGAACAGCAAGCAGAGAGGAACAGTTCACATACAGACCTGAAGGAGAAAAAATCCACCTCCCACAGCTGTTGCAGCCAACTTTCCAACCTTCTGGAATATGAAACCCGTGCACCTACAAAAACCAAAGCAACATCAGACAAGTTAATACGTTGTCAGATAAACACAAACATGCACTTGGAACAACGTTCAGATCCTACTCACCTTGGGATGTTCCAGCCCCTTCCTTCTCCAGACACAAAGCCTCAGAAAGACCCTGGCTCCACTCTTGGCTCTTCTACTTACTTAATTTTGTGCTCTTGAGCAAATCCCTTAAAACTCCCAAGTATGTTTGTAAAAGATGAATCTGGCTACATTGTGGAGAATGGATCAAAGCAGGGAGGAAGAACAGCAGACTCCGGCGTGCAGGCTGCGCCGGTGGCACAGGAGGGAAGGGGGCTGGCGGGCTGGGCCAAGGCATTCGGTGGAGACGGCAAGGAGGGAGCAGCGAGCACATAAAACACAAGTGTGTCCTTTCCAGAAAACTTGGCCCTGAAGACGGCTTGTAAAAGCCTACCCGTACGTCTAGGCTCCCCATTTCCCCATTACCTGTCTGCCTTCATTTTCTACCACTTTCCCCTTGATACAGTTCAGCTCAGTAGGAGAAAATAATAAATATATCTTAAAATAGAAGACCTCACCAGGATTTTAAATGTTCTTAAACGAAAGCTAGATATATCTCAGAAGGGACTTCTAAAGTGGAGGTGGTAGGTCTAGTAAATAAACAGTAAGGACTCATCTTAATTCTTAAATCTGATTATAAACTGAAGTAAATTGCCTGCACCCTGCATCCACTGGCCCTAAGTCCCTCACATGAAAGCATTAACTGACATTCTGCAACTGAGACTGTTTAATCAGAGATAAATGCAACCAGCTGGACCATGACCTAGCCCTCATTTCTCCCACCTTTTTTGAAAAACCTAACATCATAGATAAAGGTGTTTTTCTCCTTCAAAGAAATTGGGAGAAAAAAGGAAGTATATATAAACTCCAGTAATTTTCTTCTCAGTCTCTTTTATCTTTAAAATGAGTTCTATAGAGTAAAGAACAGAACATATGTGGAATTCTTTAAGCCATGTGTAAATGTGTCCCAGAACAAGAACCAAGAATCAATTATATAGCAATAGAAAAGATATCCTGCCCTCAATAAACGAAAATTCACAATACTGCCAACCAATTAAAAATTACCAGGCATGCAAAGCAGGAAAATAGACCCATAATGATGAAAAAATAAAATAAATTGAAAGCAACCTAGAAATGGCACAAATGCATCCAAAACCATTAGAAGTTTTTAAGACTGTATTCCTTCCTCTAGCTTCTATGTATTCAAGAAGCTAGAGGAAAGAACGTACACTTGATGGAATTAACAAGCTTAGATACTATAGAAGAAAAGATTAGTAAAACATGACATAACAATAAGAACTATCAAAATGAAACAGAAAAATACATGAACATGGTTGTGATACTGAATTACAGTCATACACTGCGGAAGCCTGGGGGAAGGGTATGTGGGTTCTCTCTGGGTTAGCTTTAACAAGCACCTGTGAATCTACAGTTACCTCAAAATAAAAAGTTGAAAAAAACAGTGTCAGTGAACTATGGGAAAATTTCAAGCAGTGAAATTTGTCTAATTGGAATTGCTGAGGGATAGAAAAAATATTTGAAGAAATAATGAGAAAAATATTCCAAATTTGATGAAAACTGGAGGGAGATCTGAAAAGCTTAATGAACTCAAAGCATAAGAAACACAAAGAAAACTATACAAAGATACAATACAATCAAAATGCATAAAACAAATGATAAAGAGAAAAATCTTAAAAGCAGCCTGAAAGGGAGGGAGGGACATATTAGGTACAGAGGAATAAAATTCAGAAACAGCACATTTCTCACAGAAAATAATGCAAGCCAAATGATAATGGAACATTTTTAAAGTACGGGGGTGGGGGGAACTCTGTCAATCTAGAATTCTTTACCCAGTAAAAAATAGCTTTCAAAAAACAAAGATGAAGTGAAGACATTTCTCAGATATATAAAAGCTGAAAAATAAATCATCAGCAGAAGAAAAGTACAAAGAATGTTAAAAGGAAATCTTTCAAGCAAAGGAAACTGATACCAGATGGAAATCTGGATACACACAAAAGCATGAAGAGCACAAGAAATAAACTATGGGGTAAATATGAAAGGTTTCATTTTCATTATTAAAAACTATGAGAATTCAACGTTTAAGGAAAATAATGAGAATGTATTATGCATTTATAACAGATGTAAAAGTAAAATGCATGACAATGAAAACAAAGGGTAAAGAGGTAAAATGGAAGTATTCTATGTGAAGTGGTTGTATCTTTTGATGAAAGAGCAGGGTAAGTAAAAGATGTATCCTATAAACTCTAAAGCAATCACTAAAATTACACAATTAAGAGACAGCTAATAAACCAAGAAAGAGAAATTATGAACAGAATTATGAAAAGTATGTGATCCAAGCAAAAAAGAAAAGAGGAAATAAGCTGGACTTCATCAAAATTAGAAACTTTTGTGCATCAATGCACATTATCAAGACAGTGAAAACACAATTTAAAGAACAGAAGAAAATAAAATCATGTCTGTATCAAAAGAAAGAATTATTTCAACTCAACAACAGAAACACAAACAGCTCAATTTAAAAATAGGCAAAGGACCTGAATAAACATTTCTCCGAAGCAGATGGACAAATGGCCAGCAAGCACATGAAAAGACGGGCAACATCATTAGGCATAAAAACCACGACACTTTACACCCACTTTTTAAAAACAGGAAAATAACAAGTGTCGGTGAGATGTAAAAAAACTGGAACCCTTGTACCCTGCCGATGAAAGTGTAAAATGGATCAGCCACTATGGAAACAGTTAAATGATTCTAAACTGTTAGACACAGAATCACCATATGATCACGCAATTTCACTCCTCCTAAAGACCTGAAAACAGGAACTCAAACAAATACCTTGTACACAAACATTCATAGCAGTACCATTCACAAGAGTCAAAAGGTGAAAACAACCCAAATGCCCAAAAATGAACAAATGAATTAAAAAGCCATAAAAAGGAATGAAGTCCTGATGCACACTACAATGTGAGTGAGCATCAAAAACATTTTGCTAAGTGGTGTGTGGAGGGGAGAAGACAATGGGGAGTAACTGCTCAACAGGGATGGGTTTTATTTTGGGGTGGTTACACAAAAGTGTGAATGTACTAAATGCCACTGAATTTTATACTTTAAAATGGTTAGTTTTTTGTTATGTGTATTTCACCTCAACCAAAAAAAAGGTACATACACACACACACACACATACACAATATACCTATTTTTATTATACATATATACACATACATGTATATTTGATCCAAAAGGAAAAAAAGAGAATACCAAGATGATAAATTTAAACCCAATAATAACAAAAAAGGAAGAGATTGTCAAATTGGATTTTAAAAAAGGAAGACACATCTACATGCTGCCTACAAGAAGCCCAGTTTAAACACACAGAGTCCACCTTCCTGAACTTTGCCCCAAGCGCCTCTGTACCCTTTTGCTGTAAGAAATGGTATCCACGAGTACAGCAGCCCTCAGCAAGCTCTGTGACTGCTCCTAGGGAGTCATCAAACGTGAGGCTACGTTTGGGGACCCTCAAACTCTGCAAACTAGGGACTTCAGTGAGGGTCAATATACAAAAATCAACTGCATTTCTATAACAAAAGCAATGAACAGTGACAAATTGAAATTTTAAAAGTAACAGCATTTACAGCAACACCAAAAAACAAAATATTTATGGATAAATATGATATAAGATGTGCAAGACCTGCAAAGCATTGTTGAGAGAAATTAAAAGAAATCTAAACAAATGGAGAGATAAACGATGTTTATAGGTCAATGCTGTTAGGCTTTTTGTAGAAATTGGCAGCAAGCTGATTCTAAAATTCATATGAAAATGCCAAGCACCTAGAACAGCCAAATCAACTTTGAAAAACACACTTGTAAGATTCACATTAACTTATCTCATGACTTACTATAAACTTACCTTAATCAAAAACAGGGTGATATTGGAACCAAGATAGACAAATCAATTCAACAAAGACATACAGTCAATCGATTTTCAACATAGGTGCAAAAGCAATTCAGTGTAAAGAAGTATAGCCTTTTCAGCAAATTGTGTGGACACATCAGATATACATGCAAAAAAGGAACTCAGATTCCTACCCTGCAACATACACAGAAAGTAAACCAAAATGGACCATGGAACTAAATGAAAATCTAACCCTATATATCATGCAGAAGAAAACGTAAGAGAAAATCTTGGTGATATAACACCAAAAGCTATAAAAGAAAGAGTTCATAAACTGCATTTCAACATTACGAACTTCTCTTTGAAAGACACTGTCAAGATAATAAAACTAGAGTAGAAAAATATATTTGCAAATCACATATCTGATGTAAGACTTTTATACAGAATACATAAAGAACCCTCACAACTCGGTAGTGAGAGAGAACACCCCAATAAAAATATGTAGAAAATACCGAAACAGATGCCCCTCCAAAGATACATGGATGGTAAAAATAAACCTGTGGAAAGATGCTCAACATCTTTATAATCAGAGAAATGTAAATTAAAACCACAGTGAACCATCACTTTATACCCACTATGATGTTCACAAGCAAAAAGACATTATGCCAGAAATAGACTGACAGATACAGAAGACAAACTAGTGGTGACCAGTGGGGAGAGGAGAGGGAGAGGGGCATGGTAAGGATGGGGATTAAGAGGTACAAACTTCTGTATATAAAACAGAGAAGCAACAAGGATATACAGTACAGCATAGGAAATTTTAGCCATTATCTTGTAGTAACTTTTAATGGAGTATAATCACTAAAAATACTGAATCACTATGCTGTACACCTGAAAGTAATATAGTATTATAAATCAACTATACTTCAAAAAAAAGACATTATGCCAAGTGTCAGTGAGGATGTGTGGAAATTGATGAAGATGTAAGATGGTACTTTAGAAAATTGCTGGGTAGGTTCTTAAAAAGTTAAGGCATTCACTTACTATGACTGAGTCAACCTATTTCTAGGTATTTACCCAAAAGAACTGAAAGTATATGTTCATACAAAGATTTGTGCACAAATTCATAGCAGTTTTAGCCCCAAAGTGGAAACAAACATTATTCATCAGAGGTGACTAGATAAACAAACTGGTTCATCCATATAGTGGATGACCATTCAGCAATAAAAAGGAATGAACTACTGGTTGGTACACAAACAGCAAAGATGAACCTCGAAATTAGTATGCTAAGTGAAAGAAAAAGGCCAGACAAAAAAGAATGTGTCCTGTATAATTCCATTTATATATATAATTCTAGAAGATGCAAAGTGATCCATCGTGACAGAAAGCAGATCAGCAGCCACGGGGGCATGAAAGGGAGGAGGGCGACATCCCAGAGAGGAAGAGGAACTCTCAGAGTGATGGATATGTTCACTATCTTGCTGGTGGTGATGGTATGAATGTGTACACGTCAAAACTTTTCAAATCTATACGTTCAACAGGTGCAGCTTATGATATGCCAATTTATTAAACTGTTTAACAAAGTAAGAAAAAAAGAGACTAGCCAAGAAGTTCCAGAAGGACAAGATCGCACCTGCGCACACACTGCTGCTGACGTATGCAGAGGTGTTGCGGCAAAGTAGCAGGAAAATGCAATAAACTGAGTTGGGACAATTGGATATTCCACATGGGGAAAAAAGATGAAAAAAGGACTCTACCACACATCAAGCGCCCAAAAAAAGTCCAGGTGGGTCTATAAATCTAAATGTGAAAAGTATAACAACAAAGTTCTAGCACATGGGGTAGATAAAGATTAAATAAGACACAAAAATTATTAACCACTGAGGTAAACATTTATAAAACTGACCAACATTAAAATTAACATCAGTTCATCAAAAGATACCAAAAGAGAAATGAAAAGACAACCACAGGGGAAAGGGGGGGAGGGATAAATTAGGAGTTTGGGATTAGCAGATACACACTGCTATATACAGAACAGATCAACAGCAAGGTCCCACTGTAGAGCACAGGGAACTATATTCAATGTCTTCTAACAGCCTATAATGAAAAAGAATATGAAAAATTGTATGTACATACATATGTATGTATAACTGAATCACTAGGCTGTATGTATACCAGAAACTAACACAACATTGTAAATTAACTATACTTCAATAAAAAAGAAAAGAAAGAGAAGACAATCACAGAAAGCAGAATGAGTAAAAATATCTGCAATATGTACAACCAACAAAGCACTTATGTTCACAATACAGACCTAATCAAAGGGGAGTAGTGCAATGTAATGAAAAGCACTGGAGATACCACCAGCTTTCAGACTGGTAAAAATGTAACAGTCTGACAATGTCAAGTGCTCACAAGAATGTAGAGGATCATCATAAAAGAGAATTAAATAAAGGCCATTTGCAGCAGCAACATGGATGGACCTAGAGATGATCATTCTAAGTGAAGTAAGTCAGACAGAGAAAGACAAATACCATATGATTTCACTCATATGTGGAATCTAAAAAAGAAAACAAATGAATAAGCAAAACAAAACAGAGTCATAGATGCAGAGAACAAACAGGTGGTTGTCAGACTGGAGAGGGGAGGGTGGTGAGAGAAACAGGTGAGGGAGATTAAGAGGCACAAACTTCCAGTTACACAACAAATGAGTCACGGGGATGAAACGCGGGGAACACAGTCAGTAGTAATTCAATAACTTCGTACGCTGACGGATGGTAACGACTTACTGTGATGATCATTTTAAAATACATAGAGGAACCGAATCACCATGTTGTGCACCAGAAACTAACATCTAATTATAGGTCAATTATACTCCAAAAACAAACCAACCCATAGAAAAAGAGATCAGATTTGTGGTTAACAGAAGCACGGGGGCGGGGGATTGGATGAAGGCAGTCCAAAAGCACAGACTGCCAGCTATAAGATAGTAAGTACTAGGAACGTAATGTACAGCAGGACAGATGTATAACTAACACTGCTGCAGGTTACATATGAAAGTTGTTAAGGGAGTAAATCCTAAGAGCTCT